>NC_092195.1:2145300-2308054 GCF_043641665.1 Enoplosus armatus
AAAACAGGTAACAACAACTGATAGGCGGCCGGGACTGCCATAACATCTCGGCACTTCCCGGCTACAACGTACCAAGTAGTAACGTTACATTGTTTACGTCCTCAAAACAAGGACAGAATCAAACTAAACGAACTTTCAACGGCTAGTTGAAAGTTGTTCATTCGTAATTAAGTATCCAGTACACAATTGAACCTTTCGGCCCAACTTACAACAATGCATTCTTTTTCACAATATCGTTATATAGTGTTTAAGAGTCTCTCCGCTTTAACCGATGGGGAACAGTGGGAGTGAACTCACGTGCTGTACCGCTGCAAGTTTAAGCGAACGTGTTTAACGCAACTTATTAAAGGGGGTATACACGAGTAGTAAGCAGTACGTTGACCCACTTGGCCCGACCCCCCCCCACTCTCTCTCTCTCACACACACACACACATACATATTCACTCAAAGGCATCCCCAGAGGCCGGCTCCCCCATGCAAGTTTGTGGACTGGGTTTGCATATTTACAGTTCACAACAGTATTGGCACGGCTGACGTCGTGCCATGGGCGTGCTAGGTGTTAATTACACGGTATTTACTCGGCATAGCTTCCTCGCAAGCGCCGTTATTAGCATGCTAGCAAGCTAAAAACACGGACACAAGTGTGGTTTGACAAGCGCCAGTCTGTGTGCCTTTTAAACGGAAGGTCGTGCTTGTCGCAGGCTGTGCTCGGTACACTCCAGTGCCCCTTTAAACACTCAACTCTATGCGGTGTAATGGGACAGTGAGGGATTTGGAAGCTTGTGGAAAAAAATGTGGACGTTTTACACGGGAGGTTTTGGGATTTTTGACCTGACTTCATTTTAACAAAATGCTCAATTGCATGTTCAATGTTTTTATGTCAGAGATGTTGACATTTTTGCATCCCATAAGGAAAAATGTTTCTTTTTTTTTGGGGGGGGGGCGCATATGAAATATTAAATGTTATACAAGTACATCTATTTTATTATTGGTAATTCAAATTAATTGCCTTTTTTTTTTTAAATATTACAACGCCTCAACAGTGACATCTGGTGGCTTGTAAGACTTACAGCAGCCCTTCGAGACTGGATCTGATTTAAATAGTTTTTTTTTTAAGTCTCTTGTGTGTGCAATAAAAGTCCCAGGAAGCCTGCGTGTTAAATCTGTAATACTTTTGCTCAAAAGCGGCACGTTGAATGTAGATGTTATTGTGCAATATAATATTTAACGCAGCAGAATAATTGCTAAATGCATTGTCCAAAAAAAAAGCCTAGATTCTAAATAGTTTTGCTGACCCGAACTATGAATGTACCTTTTTTGTGGTGTAACTGTGTCACTGCGGGCTCATGGTTGCTATTTACATTTCGCATGACTTGCAACGTGATGTGATATTCATAAAATTTGCCTATCACTTGGTATTAACAGGTGGTTAATGTTATGTCCTTACATAATTCCCACGTATTCAACTCTCTTCTCATCCCACTAATGTGCCGATCACACCACCCTCCGCTCACAGTGTAACTATCTGTCACCAAAATCACAAAGCCACAGAGAGCGCCGATAATCTGCCGTCAACAGCGCAGCAGAGCGTTGCCAGAGGTTGTGTGTGTGTGTGTGTGTGTGTTAATTAACAATTCCGCCTAACAAACAGGAGGCGGCCAATGGCAGAGGTGATGCCGGCAAGATGGAAGGGGCCAAGAAAGACAAGGCGGGCTCCAAGCTGTCAGTGGAGCGAGTGTACCAGAAGAAGACCCAACTCGAGCACATTCTCCTCCGTCCAGACACATACATCGGCACTGTGGAGCCCATCACCCAGGTGAGTCCCAGAGCAGACCGCCTTTCGTTGCTGACTTCAGGGGGGTGGACCGAGGAGTCCCTTTCAGACATACACTGTAATTCGTAAAACTCCCACCCGCCTTTGGGGCACTTAGAGAGTGTCGTTGAAAACAGACGGATAATCTAGTAACCTTAACGCTATTAAAGTCGTATTTTAAACCATCGTGTTTGCATGACATCGGATCAGAAACTGCATATCCAGTTATGATAGGCTAAACGGCAGGTTCACTGCTTCAAACCCACACGGGGGGGGGGGGGGGGGGGGGTGCAAATGTGAGCTGTACAGGCAGGTCACAGTAGCCAACTTTTGGATAGAGCTGACTGACATCAGGAGGGTTTTATTTTTCCACAAATAAAACACGAAACTCCATGTCAAACATGTATAATTCAGTTTGACGCGTAATGAAGTGTATGTGAACTGTGTCTCAACACTAGGTATCTTGAAGTCAGGCAGAGCACCAAAGATCTGGATTTTTCCTCTTTGGACGGCACATCACAGGCCATATCACCTCTGAGGCGTTTTGTTCCTCTTGCAAATTCCAAAAAGATTGCCAAGAGAAACATATTTCGTGTGGTCATCTCTGGGATTAGCTGCTTATCTGTCCCTCAAACATGTGGCACCGCTTTGCTTGTTGAGCTTGATCAGCTAACTCAGTGGTTTCTTTAGGGACCCCCATTTTACCACCGTATATGCACTGATGACGACCCCCCCCAGGGGTAAAAGTAGCCTTGTATGTATATTTCATTATATTAATTGCATAAAAAAACAATAATGAACCTCAATAGTGAACATAATACCTGCAGGGAGTTTGTGTAAAACTAGCAATTTGTGTAGAGACTATTTCCTTTGGATATTACAATTTATCAGACAGTCTTTTCTTGTATGTGTAGGAACACAATTCTACGTCTGTATTATCACTATATATATATATATATATATATGGACCCCCCAGGTTGGGAACTGCTGAGCTGAATAATGATAAGAATAACCAATAGATGAATCGCCAATAAAATGATTTGTTCATAGGATGCCCAGTTCAAACATATATGAGTGTCAGTAATCAAAAATCCACGTGAGCCTAGGGGTTAGGGGCACCCCGGTAGCTCACCGGGTAGAGGCTGAGGCCTTCCTGCAGCAGCCCCAGGGGGCCGGAATCGAACCCTGGCCCTTTGCTGCATGTCATTCCCCCTTCTCTCTCTGTCTCTCTCCCTCTTGCATTTCCTGTCTCTCTCCAAGCTGTCTCTAAAAAGATCTGCATCTATTTTTCAGCAAATGTGGGTTTTTGATGAAGACATAGGAATGAACCAGCGGGAAATCACCTACGTCCCTGGGCTGTACAAAATCTTCGACGAAATCCTCGGTGAGTGAGTCCTCGCACAGTCGACGTAAAGGTCGATTCGTCGCGTGAGCCCTTCCAGAGCTTCTGAAACGTTTTGAGGGTTTGTCATCACAGCGGGAAATCGCCTCGGTGTTTGCGGCAGCTCGCCAATCATCATTTTCCCCCCCCCCCCACTGAACTGAACCAAGCGGGGCACACGACGCCAAGATATTATCACATGTAATCAGTCCAAGATACTTCTAAGAAAAGATGAACTGCTTGTTTTGTCCGACCAACAGTCCAAAAACTCCCCACGATATTCAGTTTATAAGGATAGACAATCAGCAGCAGAGCCTCTCGCTGGAGAAGATGGAACCAAAACAATGTTTGGTGTTTTTGCTTGATAAATGACTAATATGTTGTCAAAAGACTCATTTTCTGTCGATTCGAACAGCTGATCCTTCCAGCTCGACTGCCCACACGCCGCTGTCTCGTAGGAAGTTTTTAGCTTTTTGTAAAAAAAATAAATAAATAAAAATAAAAAGTTAAATATATGAGCGCGAAATTCAGTTATTCAAGTTATGCAGTCGTCGTTCTTTTAAGACCACCATAGAGTTTGGTGTCGTCACGCAACTCCCAGCGTAGCTCCACCATACTTTTTTTTTTGTTTGTTTTTGTTTTGTAATGAAAGCATCATGTTGGATATTAATGTGTGCATTACTTGTTATGTTGATGTTTTTTTTTTTTTTACTCCCCCCTTGACAGTCAACGCAGCCGACAACAAACAAAGGGACAAGAACATGGCCGCCATTAAGATCACCATCGATGCGTGAGTACAGCGTTTCAAAATAATTACCAGTCGCCTCCACATGTTGGATTTTTGACTGAAGGTTAATCATTTCTTTCTCGTCCCAGGACAAGCTTTTTCTGCAAAATGCCACGTAAATGTATTCATATTTACGAGCTCACCACATTTAAAATGCTTTTTTTTTTTTTTTTTCCTTTCCTCAGACTGTGATTTTTGTCTTCTTAATCAGTAAGTTTCGATGACAGTAATAGTCTGGCTCCATGTCTTGGCCCTGCCTGTTTTTTTCCCGATGCATGATGTATTATAACCAGGGCTTGGTGAATATGTGGAGGGGGAGACAGGGGGGAGGTTTTCGAGACAAGGATCCAGGCGAAGCGGCAGCATTGACGAGCCCGTGCTGAAACGCGCAGAGCTCTTTTTTTTTATGTTTGTTTGTTTGTTTGTTTGTTTCATATACGGTTTCGCCTCCGGCCTGCACAACTGCATCCTCAAACGGCAGCGTGTCCTTCAAACCGAGCTGCTGCTGCTGCTGCTGCTCCTCCCGCTAATGGCCACTGCTGTATAAGTGATACCATTAGCCCTGCCGCACTCCACCCCCCTCCCGCCCCCCAGCTGCTAATGTGGTTTGATAGAGACGTTAATGCTCCTCTCCGCAGCCCCCTCAGCCCTGTTTTGTGGGTGAGCTAATTAAAGCTCTCGCGCCATTATTTTAACTCACCACAAACCTGACTGCTTATTATATCATGTTGGTCGGGGGGGGGGGGGGGCACTGAAAGATGTCATAGATTCCTTTTAAACAGGAAACGCGACAAAAAAACATTGGGCTTTTTTTTTTTTTGTGGTGGCCGAGAGTTGAAAGATGTTCAACTTCGGGTGAAACGCTGCGCTCATCGCCGCCACCCAGCCGTCCAATCGCAGTGGAGGAGGGGGCGGGACGAATACCACAAAGACCGGCCGAGGTGTTTCCTCGCCCACAAAATTCACATCCGCCTTCAAGTGCTCCACCTCGTGCCGACACTTTTACATTCAGTACTTGTTGATAACACAAACGGTCTGCGAAATTAGGCATGCTATTTGAAACGCTTCCCGTATCATAGCAACCAAAGTGCCTCAGCTGGAAAAAAACCCCCCCTTCTGCGCCTCCAAAGTGCGGGGGGGGGAAAAAACTCTCATTTTAACACGTATAACGACTGTGTAATGGCTCCTGTTTCACGCGCGTGACCTGAAGCGTGTTGTTGTTTTTTTACCGACAGACATCGAAAGCCGTAACAGCGACCTCAGTCCCACCTGAATCTGCCCCCCTTTTACTGGTCACGGTCAAGACAGCGGTTGAGAGCTGGACTGCTAAGTCAGTGCGGCCTCAGCAGCAACCATGAAGGAGTAGCGTAACAGTCGAAGCAGTACTGATGTAAAATGCTTTTCGACAAAATAAGCCAAACCTCTCAAATGCATCAGTGTCAATGTAGTCTTAATACAAAGAAGCCAAAGAAGAACAGTCTTATAATTATTGTTTAAATCAGAAACTTTTCGGACTAGGTCCTGGTCCTACGCGTGAATATATTTCAGAATGTCTCTGTAACGCACCCATGCCCCCTTTTTATTCTGCCCCCCTCCACCAGTGAGTCCAACACCATTACCATCTGGAACAACGGTAAAGGGATACCCGTGGTGGAGCACAAGGATGAGAAGATGTACGTCCCGGCGCTCATTTTCGGTCACCTTCTCACCTCGAGCAACTACGACGACGACGAGAAGAAGGTCACAGGTGAGAGGAGGCCTCGTCAACACGGGGGGGGGGGGGGGGTTACCGCTAACTGCTGTGTCCGTGGCGCTAACCCTGTTTGCTTGGTCCCAGGTGGAAGGAACGGCTACGGCGCCAAACTCTGCAACATCTTCAGCACCAAGTTCACAGTGGAGACCGCCTGCAAGGAATACAGACACAGCTTCAAACAGGTGAGGAAGGGTGTCCGCTTCTCCTCCACTATACGAAAAAGATAAACTAGTTGCCTGTAATTCCTGCAATATGTGCCGAAGTAGAGTAGAGTTGTGTTCACGGGCTGTAGAAGCTGCTAATGTGTTCCACAACAACTCCAATTCAATTACAGTCACCCCCGAGGCGACGGTCTTATTTGTGTAGAGAGCGTAATGACTTGTAGCAGATTTTAATATAAAATCTTCACCAGTGCCACTTCTTGATCTTTGAATGAAGTAATTGCTGTTTTTATAGGGTTCTTGACATGAGGCCGTATCTGGGGTAAGGTTGTGTATGTCATCACCTTTTTGTGGTTGCACCCCCCCCCCCCCCAGGGTTGCATGGGCACCGGGTGTTTGACATCCTGGTTGTGTTGGGAGACGGCCTAAATGCACTTGATACAGCGAGGGTGGTCGCATATAAGATAGTTCCCTTCCATTTTAAGTAACGTTAATCAAAGAACCCAGAAGTGAACACGACCCCAGCCTGTCTGTACGCGCGTACGTCACAATGTGTTTCCCGCCCCCAGACGTGGCAGAACAACATGACCAAGACTTCGGACCCCAAGATCAAGTTCTTCGACGGCGACGATTTCACCTGCGTGACGTTCCAGCCGGACCTGGCCAAGTTCAAGATGGAGAAACTGGACAAGGATATCGTAGCGCTCCTTACCCGCAGAGCATACGATATAGCCGGCTCCTGCAGGGGGGTCAAAGTCACGCTGAACGGGAAGAAACTCCCGGTAAGTCTCTTTCGCATGAATATTGGTAAAGACAATCCAAATGGAGGTTTAAAGCACTTCTAATCCGTGTTTTCTAAATATATTTTATCATATTCGTTAAGCCGTCTTTGGTTCGCTGTTAATGCAAACTCAAAACGTCCTTCGTGTTCCGCTGTTGTCTGGATTGAAGTTTATCTGTACAATGCTAATTACAACAACAGTCATGTAATATTCACTTCTCTGCTCTGAGTTTCTCCCTTTAACACAGAAACCGTTCCCACTCGCTAGCTAATTCCAGTTGGTTCTACTTTGCCTTTTTTCTTTTTTCTTTTGCTGTTGTCTTTTCACACTGAAAACCTCACCAGCGCTGCTTAAATTGAGAGGCTGTCAATGTGAAACATTTGATGTACAGTGCTCGACCTTCTTTAGACAGTGTGGTTAGTTTCTAAAAAGTAGAAAAGTAAATAAGTTACTGAGCAGTTTGGGGTTTACCAGTTGAATGCGCATAACACGTCGTAGAATGTGTTTTTGGTGGCACATCCTTCCAGTTTAACTGTGGCTGCAAATTCAGACATGTGCGTACTTGTGTATATGTCAGTTTAATAGTCAGATAACAACCACAGACTGCATATAAAGATGGACAACGTGACAGCTCCTTAAAAGTGAAGGCAAAACGTCTCGATCGCCCCCTGGTGGCTGGCTGCAGTATAGGTCATAAGCCCCGCCCCCTCCATGTTAGCGGATGGGACATGGACCAAACGAAAAGAAATCAAAGTACACGTCAAAATACATTTTTCCCCCAAAGATGGTTTCTGTCATTTCTGTCAAGATGTTTTTTGGATCCGTTTAGTTTGAATTAGTTATTTGATTCTATAAAAACGGGGGCGATACGTCATGATTGACAGCTGAGATTGACTGTGGCATGCTCGCGATTGGGTCGGGTGGGTGGGACCTCGAAACCGCAGCTCCGAATGATGTCAGCCGCCGTATCATTTTTGCACAGCGGGAGGAAGTGGAGACGCGTCGGCCATCTTTATATATACGGTCTATGATGACAACCCTTGATGGGCAGAAAGAGACAATATTTAATATAATGTCAGTTATCATGAATATCCTGAATATTATTATCAAAAGTAATTTAGAACACCTTTTCTGCAGCTGTGGTCCATGACTTCTGTCAGGCCTGAGAGTGATTTTGATTGATTGAAGGTGAATTGTCACTTCCAACCTAACTTGCACCTGTCCTTTCTGTCGCCAAAGGTTAATGGTTTCCGCAGCTACGTGGACCTGTACGTGAAGGACAAGCTGGACGAGACGGGCGTGGCCCTGAAGGTGGTGAACGAGACTGTCAACGATCGGTGGGAGGTGTGCCTCACCCTGAGCGAGAAGGGGTTCCAACAAATCAGCTTTGTCAACAGCATCGCCACGACCAAGGTATCTAAATATCAACAGTGCGGAAACTGCTGGAGCAACGAGTACAAATGTGTTGGTAACACTGAGGGCATGAATGTTTCAGGGTGGCAGACACATTGACTACGTGGTGGACCAGATAGTGGCCAAACTTATTGAAGTGGTGAAGAAGAAGAACAAGGCCGGAGTGTCGGTCAAGCCCTTCCAGGTATGCTTACGAATGATTTCATGCAGCGTTTCGAACTCGAGAGGAAAAACTCGAGAAAGCCGACCGACCTTCCTCTCTCATTCGCGCCTCAGGTGAAGAACCACATCTGGGTGTTCGTGAACGCGCTGATCGAGAACCCCAGCTTCGACTCCCAGACCAAGGAGAACATGACACTCCAGACCAAGAGCTTCGGGTCCAAGTGCCTTCTGTCGGACAAGTTCGTCAGGGCTGTAAGGACGCTTCTCTTTCGCTCTCAACCCCCTCGCTTTTGTTCCTCGTGTGAAGTTGTTGGGGATCATGTCGTTTAAAAGGGGGGGTTTGTCTCTTTTGTCACCCACAGGCAACCAACTGCGGGATCGTTGAGAGCATACTGAACTGGGTGAAGTTCAAAGCTCAGATACAGCTGAATAAGAAGTGCTCGTCCGTGAAGCACAGCAAGATCAAAGGGATCCCCAAGCTAGACGACGCCAACGATGCAGGTGCGCTAACAGCGTGATTATGTATTGATGCGTTGGGCTGCGTTCAGACCGAATCCGGCGGTTGCGGCGATTAACGCAGAGTTGTGCGGCGGCATGGGAGTGACACTGCGTGGCCCATTTGTCTGACATGTCACGAACATTAACCCCCCAATCCGGAAGTTGGCGGTAATGCACTTAAAAGCAGTTCGCCAACTGCCTCTAAACAACAACGGAGAAAGAAAAGGACAAAGGACAAACTTTAACCCCCTGACCCGGGCTGCTAGTATGTCGGCTCGTACGAGGGATCGTCTGTCCGCACCAACAGATTTAAAAACGCCCATTTACTTTCGATAAGTAACCAGGATGCGAGGCCCGTGGGGTTTTAAACTGGCGTCCAAAGGCCAAAGACTGCACGAGAAACATAACGTTACACTCCTTTGAGTTTTGGTCGTTCATGCTGCTAGCACTTGCTAGCCATGCTGCTAGTATGCCGGCAAAAGGTTAAACAAGGTTCTTCTTCTCGTGGGCATCGTCCAGTCTGATCGGCTGCTGCCGCCGCCGCCGCGTGACATTGGGTTGCGTTTCTCCAAAAGTGGAATCCGCCGGATTTGGTCTGAATGCCTCCTTAGCCTGAATGTCCACCACCGTCGGCAGAGCTGTTGTTGCCTTGCTTAAACTAAATCACATTGATGTGGAACAGAGAGAGAGTTTTACAGAGCGCATCATTGGTTATGAAGTGTTGCTCAAAGGGCATTACAAGCCCTCAGGAGTGCATTATTTGCACATTACTTTAATCAGTACATGATCTAGGCTCAATGAACACTGTTGAATATACATTTTTTTTCTCTAATAGTGGTGAGAGCCTTTTATTTATCTCAACCGGAGAGTGAACCGGGCCTTTACTTCTAGTCTTCCATGATTTCAAAGTGTATTAAGACGTATCTCGTATATTGTCTTGACAAATTCAGGATAGCATGTGCTTTTACAGCAAACACTGTTCTCATTCACGTATTTGTTTCAGTCATTCTACTTTGTCTTTATATTGGATCATAGCCATCCAGAAAACTACACACTGAATTCTGAATATGTTCCACGTCCACGTCCTAGGTGGCAAACACTCGTCTGAATGCACACTCATCCTCACCGAGGGCGACTCGGCCAAGTCTCTGGCTGTCTCCGGGCTGGGAGTCATCGGGCGGGACCGCTACGGAGTGTTCCCGCTGAGGGGAAAGATCCTGAACGTGCGAGAGGCAACGCACAAGCAGGTACTGGACCGGATACATTGTGGAACGTCCCGCAGGTCGTCGGGCAAAATGAAAGAAACGCCATGTGAAAAAGCTGTGACTTTGTGGTAACAACATTTTGCTTCCAGGCACAATTATTATGCAGCACATAGAGTTCCACGCATATCAAAATGTTTGTGTTCACGCTGTTCATTTAGTTGGGGGTGGTGGTACCTCGCATGACTCTCCCATTCACTGTATCAAAACATTGTTAGATATTTATTGGAAGTGTTAATAAGTTTCTAATATTTTCATACTGGTTGCATTATATTCTGTTGTCCAAATGACCTGCATGAGGCTGTATTGGAAACCGCCTACTATAATAGTAGTACGTACTGATATGGCCAAAGTGTAGCATGTAGCATGTAGCATGGAAACAAAGGCAAAATATTCAGTATGTTTAAAAACTGAAAATGTCGTACTGATTTGGGGGGGAAAAAAACCTCGGACCGGTCTACCTAGCCTACTGTGTCCCACAATGGAAAGCGCTGGCGGTGGATTGCCATTAACGTTGAACTTTCACTTCAGCAGTCCGCCAAAATCTGTTTCTGAACACATTTCAGGCAAGAAATAAGCAACCCAGTTACCGAATCATCACTCATATTAGATCTACAAGGCCTCATTTAAAAGTTTGTACCTACTTTCATGAGGCAGGGGTGATAATACCTGCATGATTTATATATATATATTATATATTACTTCTGCTTTCCAAAACCTGGACACCGGCTAAGCCTGGCCGGGCACGCTGCAAAATAATTCGATTTGACACATTTCATACTGCGTACTGATATGAAATTCAGTGTGCTGTATGTACTGCATACTGCATTTGTCGGTAGTATGTTGGCGGTTTCGAATATAGCCTGAGAGTTTACATTTCATCATGTATTGGGAGGAATTAGGGGCTCTTATTGTGAAAAAACAGGATATGTTGTTGCACAGGAAGCAACATAGAAGCAGTTGTCGAATGACTTCAAAAGGTTGTCCCCTTGTATAGTAACAGAAAGTTACAGAATCCATCCCTGGACTTTCGAAGAACTGTAGCATTGAAGAAAAAGAACATATAATAATATAAGAATAACGTCAGTGGGAATAATCTGCTTCCCTTTTGCACAATCAGTTGATTCAAAATGAATGTAAAAAATATTGCTTAATGAAGCTTTAATGTGTCCGTTACATCTGACATGACCTTTTTTTTTTCTTCTTATTGCGTCGACAGATCATGGAAAACGCCGAGATTAACAACATTATCAAAATCGTCGGCCTCCAATACAAGAAGAGCTACGACGACCCGGAGTCGCTGAGGAGCCTGCGCTACGGCAGGATCATGATCATGACGGATCAGGTGACCCAGCGCCCGCGCACCTTTCCTATAAGTAACAGCTGTCCAACTCGGCCGTTCTAACGCCCCCCCCTCCTCCCCCCCCCCCGTCTTGTTGCAGGATCAAGATGGCTCCCACATCAAGGGTCTGCTTATCAACTTCTTCCACCACAACTGGCCGTCCCTGCTGAAACACACATTCCTGGAGGAGTTTATCACACCCATTGTCAAAGTAAGAGACCTAATACTCCCTAATATCACACATATTGTGAAGCGCACCGGACCTTCTGTTACGCACAAAATTGTCCATAATTGTCAAATTAGTACTACTACATAAGTGATCATCTCTGCTCACAGCTGCTTTAGCTGCTGCTAGCGTAACAAACCCAAATCTCAGGCGTCGATGGCCGAACAACAGAACATGAGGATTCACACGTCATAGGCCGACACACATTGAATCCTCCGGCGCTGAGACCACTGTATAGAACATTTAGTGGGCATAAACAGGCTGGATCTCCTGTGCAGGAAAATATTTTGTAACTTATTGAAATAAGTAGCCTAGCAAGCAGGAGCCAGACGTTTGTAATTAATGATTAAAAAAACGCCCAAAACGGACAGCTTGTCTGCTGGTTTTTATTCAGAAACAGCAACGTGTCCGCATGCTGTGGGGTTAGTCCGGTCCTCAGCCTGGTGACTGTGAGACCGGCGGCGGAGAATACCCACTCAGATGGTACCGATGGTACTTTTCCTCTAGTGAACAGGATCCATTGACGGGGGGGGCGACTGTCTCTCATACAAGTGTCCCCCTCTGCCTCTGGATCATTAGCTTAACGGTTAAACGGTTAATTATCAACATCCATAGATGCAGCGGAAACCAAACTGACTGTGACCCTAACCCAGATGATGTTGTAGGAGTGAAATGCTAAATCGGTGGAGCACTCTTTTAAGGGACTGTTTGCATCACACGTTAATTTGCGTGGACATGGCGAAAGCGCCACACACGCGCAGCTCAGCTGGACCTCACCGATGTTCATTTGACGCTTGCAGGTGACCAAGAGCAAGCAGGAGCTGGCCTTCTACAGCATTCCCGAGTTCGACGAGTGGAAGAAACACACCGAGAACTTCAAAACCTGGCACATAAAGTACTACAAAGGTTTGCTACCCGAGTGTTTAAATACATCAATACAAACCCTGCAAGTGAAAATGTTCCCTCTGTTGTTGTTGTTGTTGTTTTGATTTTGGGAAAAAAAAAATACTGAATTTATGTTCCAGGTTTGGGTACAAGTACGAGCAAAGAGGCAAAGGAGTACTTTGCTGACATGGAGAAGCACCGCATCACATTCAGATACAGCGGTGCAGAGGACGACGCTGCCATCACTCTGGTGAGCTTACTGCGACAGTCACATTCTGCTTCCCCAGGGGGGGTGGAATTGTGAAAAACATCCAATATATTGTACGGCGTTAAAAGTCGGACATAATGAGTCCCTTAAAGCTAAGGTCTGTTGCAGAGATGTTCTCTTGGATTGCATTACACTGTACACAAGGTTCTATTTTTCTGGCCTCAGAGGATGTTATTATATAATGGCAAGGCGGCAAGACATCTGCAGTATATGTGTGTCAAAATATTATGGGATAAATCCTACTTATAAGCATGTATAGGCCTGTGGTTTTTTGATAATAGGGGTCAATATTGTCCCTGAGATTTGGGAGCAAAACAATACTTTTTTTCTTTCGATACCTTTTCAACAAAAAAATGTGCTTTTCAATTGATAGAAAAGCTTATCAAATATAAATATTGTCCTAACACATGCATCTATACGAGAAATATCCATAACCCTTTGAAAACGGACCTCCCGCGGGCGGCCACGGGAGGACGCCGCTTGCTTGATCCTGTTCAAATTGATCTAAAACAAAAACCACAATAGCTAGAGCGTTCCATTCTGCATTCTTGCAGCAGGAAGCCAATGCTTCTGTCCTGAGCGTCGTCACGCTGTAACGCTCGTGGTGATGTCACTGCGTTAACGTGCGGCGCAAAAACGTGGCGTTTTAGAAATATTTTGGATGAACGTGTTTTGTCTGTTTATTTTGCAAAATGTGATAAAAAAACCACGTCCGACTTATTTCCGTATTTTCTTTATGTATGACACAATTTCAATACTTTTATCAATTATCGCGGTATGTTGACTTACATTAGATTTTAGCTTGGATCACAATAAGCAAAAATACCGATACAGGCACTGGCGGACCATTTCTGTTGCAGAGTTCAAAGGGTTAAATAAAAGTTCTAAAATCATGATTTAAATCAGAAACTGATCAAAAAAGTATGATAATGAGCAAGCAGTTAGTGCTTCGATACTCACATTATGGGCCACACAAAAACAAAATGTGCATGAATGAGTTTGCCGTGAACAGGGGCTGAGCTGCGGTGTTTTGCGGTTGTTTTGCTCCAGGCCTTCAGTAAGAAGAAGACCGACGACAGGAAGGAGTGGCTGACTAACTTCATGGAGGACAGACGCCAGAGGAGGATGCATGGCCTGCCAGAGGTTTGTGGCGAGGCGGTGACAAGAGAATTCTTCGGACTGAGCTTCACAAACTCTGCGATTAGCTGGAATTCGATCCCCGACGTTTCCTCAGATAACTGTTTTTAAATTGGAAATGTCCCCTAAAAGACCAGTCGTTCTAGATTTGTTGACAGTTTATGAAACTTCTTGCTAGAACTAATCTAAAACCACTCTGGTGAAACATTATACCACAGATCAAAGTACGTATATTCATTTTTATTTTCATTTTTTCAGCAATACCTGTATGGAAATCAGGCCAGGCACCTCTCCTACAATGACTTCATCAACAAAGAGCTGATCCTGTTCTCCAACTCCGACAACGAGAGATCCATTCCATCCTTGGTTGACGGTTCGTATACCCGCTCCATCTCCTTGAACTGTGAAAAGTCACATCTTTTGGCTTAAAACCACCGCTATCTGCTCTGACCCTGGTTGAATGGGGGGGGGGGTGTGCGTATGCTGTTTCCAGGTTTAAAGCCAGGCCAGAGGAAAGTGCTGTTCACCTGCTTGAAGAGGAACGACAAGAGGGAAGTGAAGGTGGCGCAGCTGGCCGGGTCGGTGGCGGAGATGTCTGCCTACCATCACGGAGAGGTACGAGTCAACTCTGTGTTTTCTGTGTCGCAAGACTTATTATAACAGCACAAGTATAACTGTATAGAGTCATTGCAGTGATTCTCTATTCTGATCACTCTCCCTGACCGCCCATCGCCCATTTGTCCCTGTAGCAAGCTCTCATGATGACCATCGTGAACTTGGCCCAGAACTTTGTGGGCAGTAACAACGTGAACATCCTGCAGCCACTGGGTCAGTTTGGTACTCGCATCAATGGGGGCAAAGATGCTGCCAGCCCTCGTTACATCTTCACCATGCTCAGGTAAAGCCACTATGAACACAGCGGTTGGATTCATGATACCAATATCCATGTTCTTTAAATTTGATGGTTTATTGTCTGAAACCTTTGTACAAACTCTCAAAGTCAAGATTCATTTGAGTCCGTAAGTCTCATAATGGCGGTCTTGTTGCCCCGCAGTCCCCTTGCCAAGCTGCTGTTCCCGGCGATGGACGCCAACCTGCTCAAGTTCCTGTACGACGACAACCAGAAGGTGGAGCCTGAGTGGTACATCCCCATCATTCCAATGGTGCTGGTGAATGGCGCTGAGGGCATCGGGACGGGCTGGGCGTGCAAGATCCCCAACTACGACCCCCGAGAGATAGTCAACAACATCAACCGCATGCTCAACCACCAGGACCCCCTGCCCATGGTAAACAGTCTAAAGCCTTGTTTATGCTCGCACAAGCAGGCCGCTCTAGATGTATTTATTGCCATATAACAAGTTGCACATTGCGTGACGGATGATTTATCCATATTACCCCACCTCTAACCACGGATAGTTTGGGAGACAATGGAAGTTGGTTTGTTAAACAAAATCACAAATGGACGAATTTGTACAAAGCAAATTCTCTCCTGAATTCAGTGAGCCCTCACAGTCCATGAAACTATTTATTTATGGATGAATAAATCCAACGAACCACCGTTCCGGTCAGGCTGACTTAAGTAAAGGAAGGATCAGTAAAGGAAGAGGAAACCCTTTTTATAGTTCACAAAACCGTGAATCAAGTCAATGGACCGGCCAACGGTGGAGGTCACTTAAGATTACTGGGGTTGTGGAGTCTGAATGTAGTAGCCCAACTATGCTTTTCACCTAAAATCAAATCACAATGTTGTGGAAACAAAACAAAAGGAAGCGCTTTGGCAGCCCTGACCAAATTGTGTTGGCAGTACACAGATCAGCTGTGGACCTCCGCGGCTTGTTGCTCGCAGTGCGGATTTGACACATTTGTGTAGCTGACAAAATGAGACCCGTTTTCTCAGTTGTTTTCTCCTGTGTACATTTTCTTTTGTCCCCCCCCAAACAGCTTCCCAGCTACAAAAACTTTAAAGGCTTGATCCACGAACTGGGTCAGAACCAGTACCTGGTCAGTGGAGAGGTGTCGGTCATAGACAGGAACACCATCGAGATCACGGAGCTTCCTGTTAGGACATGGACACAGGTGCAGTTTGGCCTCTTTTTCTTCTTGGATATCTTGTCTGGGATTCTTTTCACCCAAGACCAAAGTTGCCTGGTCTCCACGAGAAGATCTGGAAAACTTAATGACCAATAACCCTTTCTTGCCTCTCATGTGCAGGCCTATAAGGAGTCCGTGCTGGAGCCCATGCTGCAGGGCAGTGACAAAACACCAGCTCTCATCAGTGATTATAAGGAGTACCACACGGACAGCACAGTCAAGTTTGTGGTTCGCATGTCTGAGGAGAAACTGGCCCAGGCCGAGGCAGCTGGCCTACACAAAGTCTTCAAGCTGCAGTCCAGCCTCACCTGCAACTCCATGGTAATTTGCGATTGTCTTCTGTCTGGAACTATGGGTGGCTTGTCCTCCCTGGTTTGTCCATTTTACTCCATTTTCTTTGTCAAGTTTCTCGGTGGTGTGTAATGGACTGACTTTGAAACCACTTTAATCATCAGGTGCTGTTTGACCACATGGGTTGTCTAAAGAGGTACGATTCAGTCCAAGACATCCTCAAGGAGTTCTTCGAGCTCCGCCTGCAGTACTACAGACTGAGGAAGGACTGGGCCCTGGGCAACCTGGGAGCCGAGGCCGCCAAACTGTCCAACCAGGCTCGCTTCGTGCTGGAGAAGATCGAGGGGAAAATCTCAATCGGTAAGAATGCTGAAAAATCTGATTCTTGTGCAACAAATTGAGTTGCTGAACATGTTTTCTTCTCTAACCTATATATGTTTGTTTTTTTTATCCTAACAGAGAACAAATCCAAGCGCGAACTGATCCGCATGCTGGTCCAGAAAGGCTACGAGTCCGATCCAGTGGCTGCCTGGGTCAAGGCTCAGGAAAAGGTACTGTTTCAATTCACTAAGTAGTATGAATAATTCATATTTCAATAAAAAACAAATGGCTTTAGGTTTAAGTTATTTATTTTTCTCTCTCCACCAGTCCCAGGAAGAAGACTACCGTGATGGAGACGAGAGCGACAGCTCGGTGGACTCCGGCTCCTCGTCGGGGCCAAACTTCAACTACATCCTCAACATGCCTCTGTGGTGCCTGACTAAAGAGAAGGTGGCGGAGCTGCTCAAACAGCGGGACCAAAAGGTGTTATTAATCATTGTTTGATTTCTTTTAATATCTAGACACCCGTCTGCCGGTTACTGTAGCGATTTGCTTGTTTTTATCAGCGGTTCGCCAAATGGGAGTTAAAAGTTGCCTTGCTCTGTCGACTGTGACCCAGGATCGCAGTTCGCACCTGGTGTATGAAGTCGTGCGGGCTGACACGTGTTGATTTAACAAAGTGAATGTGTGCTGCCGTACAGAGAGGCGAGCTGAACGATCTCCAGAAGAAATATCCAGAGGATCTGTGGAAGGACGACCTGGCAGTGTTCATCGAGGAGCTGGATGTAAGTTTTGTCTTTTTAGCCGTTTATTGTTTGTCTGATGTGCTTACAGTCACGTGTGAGCCCGTTGTTGTGAAGTCGTTAATAACCGATTCATGTCTGAAAACGAATTGAAACTTTAGCGCAATGTACATTTTCCAGCAACACTAATTCCAAACATTTTGGGACATACGCTTATTCACTTTCTGGCAAAGATCAGCACCGTTAAATATGAGGCTGCAGCCAGGAGGTGGTTAGCTTAGCTTAGCTTAGCATAGGGACTGGAAGCAGGGGGGGGGGGGCTGCTAGCCTGGCTCTGTCCAAAGCTGTGGTAAAGTCGGTAAGGTATTTGTCATTTGGAGTCATTCAACTGCAGGACATTTATGGACATCCGATTCTTAATTCCAGCAAGGCGAGGCATAATAAAGGATACATTGGTGGCACAGGGCTTTAACGGGACATACGTGTCTCTTCCACGTAGCAGTAAAAGTCGATATTATGTCTACGCATGATTTGCCCCAGGAGTAGCATGTATATAGTGAATAAGAGGGGACCCAGAAAATATGTAACATGTTGGACAGAGCCAGGCTAGCTGTTTCTCCTTGTTTCCAGTGTTTGTGCTAATATATGCTAACTGGGGGCTGGTCGTAGCTTCATATTTAATGGATAGACGCGAGACTGATATCAATATTTGCAAATGTATTGCGTTCAGAAAGTTAAACGCCGTGTAACTTAAGAACTGCTGTGTTTTGTGTGTCAGAAACTGGAGGCCCATGAGCGAGAGGAGATGAGTTTAGGAAAGGCCATCAAACTGGTGAAGGGGAAGGTGGGCAAGCCCAAAGCGAAGAAGATGAACCTGGAGGAGACCCTGCCCTCACCGTTTGGTCGCAGGGTGGAGCCTCCGACTCAGGCGATCAAATCTGACGCAGCCAAGAAACTGACCAAAAAGAAGAAGGTAACAAACTGCAGATGCAGTCCTGAAGACGGGGAGAGGCGGCATCAGGAATCCAGCGTTGTTTACAACTTGTGTTTTCCCCTCTCAGGGTGACGTAGATCCGGTGGTGAAGTTGGAGCTCGATGACGAGTGTTTGGGCGGCGAGGGGGGAGCAGGAGAGAACTCGGTGGCCAAACCAAAGGCTCCACGGGTGAAGAAAGAGAAGAAAGAGCCCGGTTAGTACTAAACTGAACACTTCTACTATTCCATCTGTAGCGTGGGCTGACCATTAAAAGAACACTGGAGCACGGCCCTGTTCAGACCCGGTACTAACATCCGTCGTGGGTGATCCGCTCACATGTGGACATCTCTAATACCAGGCACCCAAGACGCGTTGCGGTCGCTCAATTCAGTTGCAATAATAACAGAACTATAACTAATAATAGTAACTGTAGCGATGAGAGTCGAGCAGGCCCACGGCGGCGGCAGCCAGGTGTACCAGGACCACGATCCACAGGAACCCGCAAGACGACAAAGCACAAGGAAACTCCGGGGAAGATGAAGAAGAAGAAGAAGCCACAACAACAAGCAAAACAGATTCAACAGTTTCCTGATAGACAGATAGTTTCACTTGTTGTTAACGTAACCGCTAACTGTAGCTGTAGTCAACCGTGCAGCTAGCACTCCTCTGCCCGCACTGGGTGTCGGTGTTTTACACCGCTAGCGCAGGAGCTTTGGACTGCCTGGAGGAGGAGGTTTAATAAAGCTTTGTTTAAGCTTTACAGCTAATAGACCGCCAGCTGCACGACTAACTGAGCTAATTAGCCAACGGCAGCTACAGTCAGCGGTTACTTTAGCAACAAGTAAAGCTATTTTGTCCACCAGGGGGAGAACCATTTTCTCCATAAACACAATTAAGCTTCACCAGAATCAGTGAATAAAGTTATAAAGTTGTGTTTTTGTACAGTAATCAATGAGGCACCGCCCCCAGGAAACACTCACTCCGGCGGCATCTATTTTCCCAACCCTAATTCTAGTCTCATTTGTGGTCTGATTAAACAGTAAATTCATCACATTCAGGTTAAAAACAACAATGCATTTGGTCTTTGCAAACGGAAATGACGCGCCGCCCACGACGCATGTGGACACCAGGTCTGAACCGGCTCTTTTAACAAATGCCGTTTACTTACAACAACCGGCTGAGTTGCGTAGGATCGTACATCCAGTGGCAGCCATGTTGACCCTCGAGCTCCCCACACACAGCGTCTCAACTGGCATCTGCTTTACAACAGTGTCGCAGCAGCAGACATATAAATGATTGAACACAACCACCATCAGACATGTTAAATTCATTCCCTTCATTTGGCGTTTCAATGATTTAGCGATTTGCTATTTCTGTCAAGTACTGAATTTGATAAGGCCACGTGAAGAGATGTTCTTCCGTTGGCAACTTTGTTTTTTTTTTTTAAGATTGAGGTAAAGGGTTTTAAGAAATGATGGAATTGGACTTTCTGCATCAGTAAATAAATGATTTATCAGCACAGACAGACAGATATTTGTCAACGCCGACTGTCCAGAGACGATACAGCGCTCTCTCTCTTAGGTGCACTGTGTGCTTTCACCCCGGGCCTCTTTGATGCTTTGCAAGTGCAGCCAGGAAAATCCATTATTGAACAACCAGGAGCTTCTCAGTCCTGCATTAGAAGTCGCTCAAGCGGTCTGGTAATCCTGCTTACTGTGTTGCAGGAACTCCCAGAGTGAGAAAAACTCCAGGACCCAAAGGCGCCTCTGTGAAGAAGGTGAAGAAGAGGAACCCCTGGTCGGATGACGAGTCCAAGTCAGACAGTGACCTGGAGAACAGTCAGCTCGTCGTCCCCAGAGAGAACAAGTCCCAGAGGGCATCAGGTACGGAGAAAAAAAAACAAAAAAAGACCCAAACCAGCGATGAATGTATCCTAACAAGCTCTGTAGGTGTATCAAAGCCTGATATATCTCCTCCCTCTGTGCCACAGAGCTCCATTGTTGTCCAGAAACTATTAGAAACACTGGGTGACATGTTCCTTCATCACACACTGTAGTTTATTTTGACTTGTTCCCACACACGCCGTCCTGCTGCCCCAAAATGTCCACTAGAGCACCAAATGTGGATTAATCCGCCGCTGAAAATAGTCCCCCAAAAAAATGCAATTTCCTCCCGTTTGATTAAAAACTACAGTGACCAGCTGTTTTAACACATTACTGAGCCTTTTTTTATTTTCGTTTTTTAAGATTTATGTCTTCATTTTTTAACCAATGAGCTTCGGGCTGAGACGGGGTAGGGAAGTCAGAAAGTATTGAGAGATGGACTAACTCGTTGTTGCTTTTGGTCTGTCCATGGGGGTTTATTGCCAGCCTTATCCTCTCAGCTCCTTTTTTATTTTAGGATTGGAGTAGCTGCTGCAGCATCAGGTTGGCGGCGTACATATATTTCAATCGGGCAGCGGCACTTTGCTCACTGTTTAAATCTCCCAGCCCTCGACCGGAGAAATGATTACAGTGACCCGTAACTCTTTCAAAATACACGTGGTATGTGAAAGGTACAAACTTTATCCTTTAAAGGAGAGGGACTGGGTACATTCAGTCCACAAGAACAGACTATTCAAAAGGATTTGAATAAAGAAAAGCAGTCATTTCTTTTTGTAAATGTACAAATCCTTTGATATGACCCAGCGTCAGCATCAGGTAGGTGGTTACAGAGTTTCATTTCAATCCACTTCAAGCGGCCTGGGGACAAAAATAACTTGTGAACTGGGTCTCTTGTTTCCTCGGTCTGATTAGCCTCTGTCGGCTTCAAGCGTCTTGAGGCCGCAGTGTGATGCAACCGGGCCGCAATGCCCGCCGTTACTGTACGAGGCGCCAGAGTCCACAGCAATACTAGTGTGGTTTCGACACACACACACACACACACACACGCTCCGCTCTTGTCTTTCAGCTTCCAAGCCAAAATACACGTTCGACTTCTCGGAGGAGGAGGAGGAGGCGGAGGCGGAGGCAGACGAAGAGGAGAACGGCGACGACGACGCGGCTTCCTCTCCAGTGAGGTCATTCAAAGACGAGTTCGCTTCCTCCGAGACCAAGGAGCCCTACAACGACCACGACAACGACGACGACGACCACGACGACGACAAAGACTCCTACTCACCGCCCAAACAAAAGATCACGTAAGATTTAAACCACCACCCCCTCCCATCATTTCCTGTCATCTCCCTACTGTGTGTAAATAATAATAATAATCATAATAATAAAAAAAGCCCAAAAAGATATAGAAAAGGAAGCTCAATACGTTGTTTCTGCTTCTCTGAAGGTCCACGCCTGCAGCTAAAAAGAAAGAGACAACCAGCATCTTCTCATCGAAGTCGGCCTTCTCCGAAAAAAGCATGGACAGCGGTGAGTGCAAGCCGAGGAGTGTTAGTGCGCGCTATCTAAAACATACTGCGACGTAAGGTTTGGCAACGTGATCGTTAGCTCCGTGTTGGTAAGTTTGTCAACCATCAGAGATTTTTCTGCAGCAAACGGTTCTTTTCAATATCGATTCACCTTGTTTGTTTGGTCCGTGAAGTGCCAGAAAAATAGTGCATCACAGTTTCACCACGTCCATTTCTTTCCACACCCTGTGCGCAGGACTAAAGGTGTATTGATAAAAATGTGCTGCTAAATATTTCTGGCAAGCTCTTCCATGTCCCTTTTTGATTTGTGAGATAAAGGAAGTCCTTGTAAACACATACTCAGCCGGTCTAGCCTAACTTCAGGGCCGCCTCCTTTTCTTTGCACCCAACGCCGCGGCCAATAACGACATTTCTGTCCTAGTTCTGCTAGATCCTGAAGTGTAATAAGTGCGGTGTTTCATAACAGCAAGGGGCCTCTGATTAGCTTTGTTTGTGCCGGAGGCACGAACTGTAGCACTGTATGCAACACAGGCAAAATGTGAAGACATGTAGCCCGCCGAGCATCATGGGCCAGGAGGAAATGTGCAAGTTTGAGTCACAAAATTGTTTTGTTTTTCTTGCAGACGGGTCCAAGTCCGACAGTGACGAGGACAGCGGCCCAGTGTTCTCCACTTACTCCAGCAGCTCTGCATTTGACAAACTATCGCCAGCAAAGAAAGGTGAGGACTCGCTGTGCTCACCAGAGGGAGCTCTAACGCAGCGTCATGGCTGACAGCATAAAAGGAGAGAGAGGAGATGATTTTTTTTATTTATTTTTTTTTAAGAGAGATTACTGACTTATACATGAATTCAATGACACTTGAAGTGGAGCTCATTAAGTCTATTATGTGTTTTATAAAGACATAGTGGATGTAGCTCATCAAAGCATGATAGTATTACAAAGTGGAGGTGAAAAGAAGCCTTCCAACGGGATTGATTGAGGCGGACTCAACCATGTGAAAGCACTATTTAATGGTCTGGTTTTTATGTCTGATCTGTAGCAGCCAAGAAGCCCTCTGACGCAACTCCCAAACCCAAGAAGCCACCAGCACCAAAAGCAAAGAAACCAGATAAATCCATCTGGGACTCCGACTCCGACACGGGGTCCAAGAAGCCAGCATCAGCCCTCAAAGGTGCACCACCGATTCTGTGTCCTCTTGCAAAAGATGAATACCTGTTTCACATTGCTGATGAAAAGGTTTTTTTTTTTTTTTTTTTTTTTTTTTTTTTTTTTCCAGGTAAAGGCAGGGGGAGGAAGAGGAAGGGCTCCGGCTCCGAAGAAGATTACAGCCCCATGAAGAAAGCGGCAAAACCTGCCGGCAGAGTGAGTATCTCCCTGTGTATATTAGACGCAGCATTGCTGTTTGATATGCTAAATATACCAGCTGCTACTGTGGACATCAGTGATGGGAAAGAGGTTTAACAGTAAAATGCTGCTTACACATTAATGCGCCAGTAATAATAACCTAATAACAGAATACGTAATAATAGTAACTGTCATAAGGGCCATTTCTTTTTCTGCGTTTCAGCATTTGATTGCGTTTCAATGCAGCACCTGATTGTAAATGAGTGTCCTTATATTGCAGTACCGCTACTTTTACTTCAATAAAGAGTCGGAACACTTTCCTCTACCGCTGCAAACATTCATAGGTTCAAAATGCAGCCCGAGGTGTCTTAGACAACACACCTTTTTGTTTTTCAGTTTCAATGCAGTAACCTCTGTTTTTCCGGTTTCAATGCGCTAATAACCTGAACGGTGACCGCAATGAAGTCTTGTATTGTCCTCCCCCCGCAGAAGCCTCAGAAGCCTCCATCCGACGACGAGGACGAGGACAGCAACAGCCTGGGTGCGATGAACGCTCTGTCGCGCGACCGACCGGGCCGGTCCAAGAAGGAGGTCAAGTACTTCGACGAGTCGGACAACGAGGAAGACGACGACGACGACGACATGTTCGATTAAAGCAACCTTTGGTCACTTTCAACCACACTCTGCTTGTATGGACGTTTTCCCTCCTCCTGTGTTCCCACAGACTTTTGTACATTTCCTGTCTCATTTTATTTTCATTAATGGTGATGTTCAATGATTTTTAATGTGTAGGTGTTTTACACTTTTTATTATACATATACAGGTTTCTTTTTTTACGCTCATTGAATTGTTCTGTATTTGTCCGAAGCGGCTTTTAGAAGATTAGAGCGCTGTGCTTTAGCACATTTTAATTGTTAAAATACTATGTAACTTTTTGAAGATGAAGTTGAAAGTAAACAATGAAATGTCCGTGGTTTTGCTGGCCTGATTCTTTCATGACCGAGCAGTATCGCACATAGGGGAACTTCAAGGTCGAGGTCCCACGAAATGGAATCATTCTGTTCCTTCTTGTGATGTATTTCCTGTAGCCAACGTCAATGAGGGGTCAATCTCAGTGTAAACCAATGGGCTATTGTACAGAGGAATGCAGTTTGTTTTAGTAGAAGTCACATTTTTTGATGACTTTGTTAGTTGGACTTTTCAGTCACTCCTGAAGACCTTCCAGGAAGTAGCAATTTCCCACTAAGTGCAAGTGCCCATGGGATCTTTTAAAGGTGCTCTGTGGACGTTTTGACCTTTCGTAGTGCTATGGAGCAATTTTTTTTTCCCCCCATGGGGCCCGCTTTAGCCGCGCCATGCTAAGCGAAACGGCGGTGACGACATGCGTTCCCGCTACAGCCGACCGTGACTAACATGTGAACACCTTCCCTTAGCGGTGTCTTCGTTGGCTAAACCCAGCGTCTATGCTAATTCTATGATCATTCTTTTTTGCAGCATTGTAAATTCCTTTTGTTATGGCAATAAATGTCAATTAGCTTCTGTCATTTAACCCGTTGAACCCCGTCCCGTTCTGCAGGTTTTACGAAGTACCCATTCGTGCTACTTTCAACAAAAAAAATAGGGTAAATAAATTACTGGCCAGGAGTCTCGTCTCACAAAACAGGATTGGTGGATTAGCCAGCCAGCAGCTTTTGGGTTGCTTGCTGTTATTTCCCCCCCCCCCCCCGTTCTTTTTGGCAGAATGTTGAAGTTCCTATGAGTTGATTGGAGGGTTATTCAGATCACCTGTTTGCCGGGTGTGGGGGACTGGCTCCTAAATAGTAATTGAGAGCAGCTTGGTGCGTTCCCCTCAGGTGCGACCACGCCCTTTCTTAGTGGCTTAGGAGAGGTGGGGAATGGCACACCTTGACTTACTGCAGACCTCATTTTAGCAGATATTGTCAGCTAGGAACTCTTGTCTGTTTAGGCCTTTTGAGATTTGGTTGCTGTATTTCGTTCAGTCTGATTGAGGGAAATCTGTCGAGCGTTCTGGAACTTAGTTTGAGCCCACATTAAAAGGACAGCTAGGTTACCTGCGTTCGGGCTTTGGGTTATCTGTCAGGGTTCCAGGTCTGACAGAACTTGCGCAGGAGACTGAGGTGCTGCTTTAGACCTTCTTTTGTTGGTGACACCAAGCACCAAGTCATCTGCATATAGGAGACCTTTTCATTTCTGTGTCACTCTGGGTGAGGCCTTACCTTGCGACGTCACGAGAGAATCCATAATGCCAGGCTTCAAGTACATGCGCTTTGAAGCACTTAGTGTAATTACATCATATGTTTTCCCCCGAATGCCTCTTTTAAGCAGTCTACAGAAAAGGGTATTGATGTGATCTGTTGTGCTAAAATTTGGTAAGAATCCAAACATTTTGTTTTTCCCAGGTTACTATTTCCACAGTAATAATTTGGGTCATATTTATCTCCATTTTTATAAATTGGTGTTATTAACCCTTCATCCCATATGTCAGGAAAAGTGCCAACTGCTAGAATTATATGAAAACGTTTGAGTGTAGTCAATTTTGAATTTATGGTCAGAATTTTTGACCATTTCGTTTAAGACGCTGTCGACTCCACAGGCCATTTTTTTTTTTTCTCTCAATCTGAGCAAATTTCCAACTCTTTCATCAGAACTCAAGATGTGCCAATGTTTTCAATTATACTATATAGTATAATTTTCTTTCTGATGAAAGAGTTAGACATTTGTTCAGACGCCAGCCTCTTTTTGCATACAAGAGTGGGAAAAAAAACAGTCTTAAAGATGCTTCTTCAGATTTAAGACGCTGCCCAAAAGTCCACGATAACCTGAATTGCACTCATTGCAACAACACAACAAAAGAGCTCAGACATTCCCATTCAGACGTATTAACTGTGTCACCAGTGGGGCTACATGCTACACAAAAACGACAATTTGAACATTCGGATTTCGGTACACAAAAAGCACCGTCAGGAGGCCGGATCAAAGTTCTCCGGTCGCGAAACATTTTCTAGAACACGGCCACGCAGTTTCCAGTCTACGTCTTCCAGGGCTTTTCAAAGCTGCGGGTACGTGATAATTACTGTACTGAAATTGTACACTTATTGTAACCGTTAATACAACAGAAAAGAAACAGGAAAAACATCATAATTCGGGATCATTCCCTAAAATCAGTTGTGTAGTCATTTCTCGTTTTTTTTCAACAGGTGGAAACGGGAGGAGAAGAATTTCTGCCATTCCTTTTGGCGTCCGGTCTCGCCCAGGTGAAACATCTTCCTGTTTTGGCTTGGGGATGATCAAAGTTGGCACATCATTTTAATGATGCAATTTTGAGAACCTAGATGCTATGAATATGTCGAGTCAAGCGTTTGATTAAGTTCTCGCCTCGTGGTATTTTGACCGGCCGATCGATCCTCAAGACCGACTAGCCGTAGCGCTGTAGTCCTCGGTAAGAGTTGCTGTAGAAACCTTTGAACAGACTTAGTTTTCATAGTTCAGACTTAATACAACAAGAGCTGTAACTGCACCTGCTTTATTATTTGTGTCCTCCCTGTCTCAGACGTAGAGGCACATGCAAGCTGTTCTGGATAAAGGTAATTATTTGTCTGGTTTGACTCTGATTTTCAGAGACTTGGATGGACAGATGTGAAGGTCGGGGTTGGACACCCATTGTGACAGCGGTGACATTAAGCAGGATTTGTGTGTGAAGATGAACTAACGGATGCCTTCTTATTCTTAGCCGTGAGGACAGAACCAGTCAAGGAAACAAACTACATACAGAGATGGATCTTTTCTCATGGTGGCTTCCCAGAGTATATACATGTATTGTAAAATACCATGTGTTTATATTTGTATGTTTATAAAATACAGTCCAATGTGAGGCTTATTTCCAGATTTGATCATTTTTTAACAGCGAGGAAGAGAACATTGGGGCGAGATCACCGGTGGACTCTAGCGAGACCTTTTTGAGAAGTGTGTATAGAGAGGATATGGTCCAGAGAATCCCTTGACGAGCACATTCCTGGGCAAACCAGGGACTGACACAGGGGCCCTAAAAAAAGGCCCAGTTCTGTAAGTAGTGGCCATTTATTAGTTATTTTGGGGAAAATGAATTTGAAGAGCCGTTCAATTGAAACTGCTAACAACTTTCAAACAACTGTCAGACACTTAACCGCGTGCCCTTCCATGTATTAGACTTGCGTAATGCTAACATTTAGCATGGTAAGCATCGAGGAGGACCAGTTTCATGAGAGAGTGGTGGTATGACTACCTTGTCTCTGGGAACCTTTCACCTGACTCCACTTTGTCACCATTAATAACAATGGTAAGTTGAATTTTTAGGGACCATTATCCCCACAGATTCATTACATCCCACTTCAATGTTTCAATTATCTGTTCATACAGTGCCATGAAAACCATGGGTTGTGGTTTCCTGAAAGGTTTGTGAAAGCAAAGCGTACAAGTACAATTGAATGTTTTGGGTCTGATTGTTTATGACTGACCTTGAGGCTTTGCTGCTACACTTTGGCAAAACGTTCCTTTCTACGCGGACGCCTGCCCCAGTGGCTGAGCGGGTACACCTTTACAAGCACCTCTACGAGAGCCCACAGGGACAGCCAAATGTTTCTGAACACGTGGAGAGAGTTTTCACCGTCCTTGGAAGATGCTAGCTGCCAGCTTTGGTCCAAGGTCCTCCGGCACGACCAAATGCTGGAAGAGGATGATGTCTCCAGCCTGGTGCCTATCCTTAATTTGCAAGGGGAAAGTCAGGGGCAAGACGCGCCTTGCTGGAAACACTAACGGGGTGGTTCTGACCTGGACCTAGCACAACTGCAAACACAGCCTTCCCTCACTCCTCAGGACCAGGGTCCAATGATAAGGCAATGGGATCAGCAGCCAGGCCGCCACACCCAGGCTGCACAACAGTTCCCGTCCATTCCGCCGCAGAGGTCTCAGCACTGACCTGTGGAATACTTCGGATGTTTAGGATTGCATTTGTTAAAGCTAAATGCTACTTTTTGCCAAGCAGCTTTGACTTTTTAAGGGCAATTGATGTTTTGGCCATTCTAGTTATATTTTTGTATAATGCATACTACACTATATACAGTATATGGTTAAATGAATGTGTAGTTCCAAGTCTTTTCAATTGCCCTGGCTGAAACGGGGTGTATACTTTACTGGAACTGATATTTGCTGTCCATCATATTCATATCAACAAGTTATGCTGTAGGACATATCCACTTTATCTGAGCTGCCTACGACATTTGATAGGCCTAAACTACAAACAGTTTAAAAGTAAGTTACCTCAGTGCTGCAGCAAGCCATTGTTTGTGTTCGGCGGATTCCCAGAAGTTCGTATTTTGCCTCTGAAGTCCCGTGCCTGTAATTGAGAGGACACGGTCCATTTGCTGCGGAGTCATCCAGAAGTGTCTGCGGCGAGGCTCGCCTTCAAACAAGCAGCTCTGCAGCCAGCTGATAAACAGCACCTTGCTGATGTGCTGTGCCCAAATGTTCCTCCCCCTCCTATTTACAGCAGGCGCTCTACAAGCTATTTACATAGAAAAAAAATATGTTGGCTACATTTATTTGAATCGAACATTAGCTGGAATTCCGGTACTTCTCAATGACAATCTCTTAGCTTAGCTATTAGCTACATAACTGACAGTCGATAGGACTTTTCCATGTGGAGATAGGTCTGGCTACGCGAGGCGAGGGTCTTGATCACGCTCGTCAGCTGGCGATTGCTTGGTAACTTCATCCCTTACACAGCCTACTGTAGTCTGTAGATGTCAACTTACCCATGCAAACTGTGAAAAGGTTGAAGTCTCACAGCGCTGTGCCGGGTCCAAAAACTGAAAACCCAATCGCAAAAATGAAAGCCCGCCATCTTGTTTCGCCTGTGACTCGCACAACCAGAGCAAAACACCTACCTTGTGTCGTCAGGGCCCTTATGTGGCAAGTAATAGCAAGTAACGTTTAGATGCGCGTAAAAACGCATGCGATAGTGCGCGTCAAAGTCCAAGTTAGACAGCAGAGGACAGAAGCAGCGCGCCTGCAAATGACACCAAAACTCTCAGCATAGTTTTTTTTATTACATGACTGTTTTGGTGCAAATATCAGCGTTGCGGATAGCCTTCCGAGATTGACTTGCCAAACGGAAGATCTACTCGCATTCGGCGCATGGCGGACGTTAATTTCGGACCCTGCGTGTATGCGTTGTGTATGGTCTGGATGCCCAGATCAGCCCGCCAAGTTCCAGTTCCCCCTCTTCTTCTTCTTCTTCTTCTTCTTCTTTTTTTTTTTTTAACACTTGGATGCGAGTCGATGTTCCCAAGGACAAATAACAGAGCATCCTTTTCCACGGAGCTGCCACTTGGAATGCAAAGCACACACCATTTATATAACATCTCTGCAGTGAGCTAGATAGTAGAGTATTACAGTTACGTCGGTACAACATTAAGCAGAAACGGAACCAGAGTAACTCAGCACTGTGAAGTTACTTCCTAAAAGGAACAGATAACGGTCCCCGCTGCCGTCGGCCGCCTGAGGGCTGGCCTGACGCTTCAGGGGTGGATGTGGACATTCTTCGGCTGTGAAGGTTTTCCAATGTCAAAAAAAAAAAAAAGAACCCCAACAAAAAACAGGGAAAAAGGAAAAACACCAAGATGCCTCCCTTCATCTCTCACCAGGAGAGCAACACAGAGAGAGAACCACGGGAGAGCATTTCCTATGTTACATCGAGATAGAAGTCAGTATTCCTCAACACTGCGTATGGTTCTTCTGACAGACTCCATGACGTTATTCACATTCAAACACGTTAAAAAAACGAAAACTGGAACGCCTCTGGTTTCCCTTGTGATATGTATTTCTGAGCAGGGGGTGGAATGCAGATGGGTTTACATTATGTGCTGCTAAGACCCAGAACCCTTCGCTGCCCTGAAGGGCTTTCTTACTTATTGTCTTACCTATTTTGGATCAAACGCGAGAAGCTGACCGGCTCATCTAGTCACCGAAGCGGTTTCATGCACAGTTCGCGTCTCTGCAAGCGATGGGCCTCATTCACCAACATCTTCCTAAGTCTTTTTCTTAAATTTGTCCTAAGAGAGGTCCCAAGAAAAACCTGCGTCAGATTCGTGACGTGTTCTTGAACCGCAGAATTGTTCGCTCACCAGTGTGTAAAACCTAAACCATTCTTCCTCAACATGTCCATGTGTTTAAAAAGTGTCACCTAACACCTTAAACATTTGCTTTTGAAAACACTGCATCATTGACCCCCCGCCCCCCTCCAAAAGAACAAAAAATAAAAGGTCAGATGAAGTCATCCTTGACCCATCCACCAGATGCCCTTTCCCACGTCATTCCAGATCCCCCCCGCCATCTGCCTTCTGCAATCACCTCATTGCCCTCACCTGAGCTTCCCCGCCCATCTCCCCACCTGCACCTCATTCCCTCAGCAGCCTCTGCCTACATATACTGGTCCACTTCCTTTGTCCACAATCCTGCTGCCTCATCTGTCTGCATTTGGGTATCGAGCTCTAATGGGCCAGTTGTCATGAAACTGAGAGCACATTCCTGCGACGTTTAAGGACAAATCTTAAAATTCTTAAAAAACCCGTCAGACGTTAGTGCACTTTCGTAGTGGATCCAGCGTCCTGTAGATAACTGGTCAAATGTGAACAATGTAGCGACACTTTAAAGCTGCAATAACACAACATTAACGTGTCACCTTGAAAGGTCTTTAAAGGCGAGTTGCCTATTTACACATCCAGCAGACCCGCAGCAACATTACGCATTCCTTTCAGGGGGTTGCGTTTCTGGACACCTGACAAATGCAACTGCGATTTTTGCTCTCCCTTTTTTATTTTTCTTATTTTATTTTTTTTAGCTCTGTCGCTAGTTAGCTTGCTGCTAACTTTGTCCGTCTGCCACATGGTGCTGAGCAGGTGGTGCACAGCGGGTTTACCAGAGCTTTTTCCACTGGAAGGTTTGTGTTTGCAGGCTGCAGAACCAAAACAACTAGCCGAAAGATGCTAAAATGCTCCGTAGAGCTGAGGGGAACTTCAGAGTTGAACACATTCATTTACATTTAATGGGATTTAATGGGACTACAGCCAACTATATGGTATGGCAAAAATCATCACTAAGTTGTTCATTCATATTCATTATTCTGACCACCATTTTAGCCTTGATTAACAATTTAGCCGCTACTGTAGCTTTAAGATTTTCCGTCAGATTTCAAATTAAAGTGTCCCATCTGAATGCAAATGTAAAACAAATGAGTTGGCACTAATTGCTACAACAGACATGTACATGCGCTGTACGTCATCAAGATTCATGCCATCACATCTCTAACAAGTTTGCCACCCGGGTTCAGATGTTTACATTATGGACGCACGCACGACTACTTTAAAATAAATATATTTTATTACTTTGCCAGGACAGTTCATGGTAAAGTTAAACAGTATATGAACATAAAAAGCATATGTTAATGTACAAACAAGGACAATATTTAAAATGGAGAGCTGAAACAGATCGAAGCTAAAACCTCAGTGCAGCTCCTGAGGCGGACGTCACCCCACGGGCTGGCGACCCCCTGCCCCCTCCCACCCTCATCATGCCCAGCGAGACGCGTGACCGTCATGTCTCATATTAACATGACTATACAACACTGCATGTGATTGGGGGTGAGGTACTCTTGATACCGATGGGGGGGGGGGGGGGGGAGAAAAAAAAAAAAGAAAAGGCGACTGTGGACAGTTTGTGATGTCTACCAAGAACACCTCCAGGACTGACAACAACAGAGTTACTGTTAATGATTGATAGTGAGGTTCACAGTCGTGTGTTCTGGCTCCTAGGTAAGGTGTTATATCCAGGGTTCGACCGATATTTTAGTTCTTATACCTGTTTTTGTGTTTTCTGGTCCGATGGGAAGCTAGTTAGCTAGTAAGCTAATGTTGCATTCACGTCACATAGTTTGGACCGCAATTATAAGTGGAAAAAACTTTACGTCAGCTGGCTACTCGTAATCTGAGTCAAACATTGGGGATTTCTGACACTTTGCGTCAATGTAGTATTTTGTAATAGTCTTTCGCTCTTTCAATTCTGGCGTGCACCTGTAAATACTCCCCACCCTACCCTTCCTGTAGAAATGGCCAGATTTTGATCCCACTCATCCAACTGAGTTATTGCTTTTATTCCTGTAGACTATTGGCCGAATGTGAACAATGTAACCGCACCTTTAGACCGGCAGTAACTGATCGTTTATCCAGCAACGTGGACGTAGCATCCACCTCGTTGTTGTGGATACAGGGAACAACATAAGCATTCGTTCGTGTTCCAGGCCACCTTTTAGCTCTGTTACTATTTAGGTTGCCGCTGCCGTTGTCTGTCTGCCGCTTGATGTTGGGCAAGTGGGTTTATCCCTCAATGTCCATTGTTCCGAAAGCCCATTATTCTGAAACCCCAATAGTCCGAAAAATGTCCCATTGGATGGAAAGCCCATTTACCCAACAGCCCGTAATCCTGAAAACAATGGCCCATTGCTCCGAAAAATACAAACTCTCCCCGCAGTTGTTAGTTCAGTGACTGGCAGCCCTGTCCATGGTGCAACGGGCGTTTCTTTTTGGAATACGGGGGCCGTCGGAACAATGGCATGGTACCGGTTAACCAGCTGCAGTTGGAAACTGACTTGACGAGAGCGCTTTTGAACCAAAACCGTTCCGTTTTGCGGCCTCTAAAACCAAAACAAAGCACTGAACGAGGCTAAAACGCGAGGACTGCAGAGTTGGGTGACAGCTGTTTTTAGGTTTGCCACTACGGGTGATACCTTTTCACATTTTACGTAGTAATTAGATCCATTGTTCGTACAAAAATATTGATTCGTGCAGCTTTGGGGTATTCTCAGTGGAGGGTGGTTTTCTGTTCTGTGTTGCAAAGCATTCTGGGAAACCTAATGGACACGGCAGGTTGAGGGACATGGGCTACACTTAAAAAAACATTTCATGCACCCAAACAACTGTTCTGAAGATAGTTTTTTTCCTTTGGGCTGATTATTGGCACAGGATATTTACTACAGCTGATTAAATCCAGAAATGTCTATCCGTTTTCGAAACCCTGTATCGGTCGAACCCTAGTTCATTAGTTGACCTGTTAACCAAATAGCTGTCGATTGATTGGGTTTGATTGATTGACGACAGCTGATTGGCTTCCTGGCTGAGGAGGGGGGAAGCAGCTCTGTTGTTTGACATGGAACAGGAACAGAACATATCGACAATGTCGGGCGCTGAGGTGACTTGGTAGTCCATTTCTTCCATTCATGAGCTCCTTTTTTCTCATTGTCCCAAATCATACGTGTGTGTGGTGTTGTTGTTGTTGTTGTTGTTGTTGCTGTTGTTTACGAGCTGGATGTCCAGATCAGCCCGCCAAGTTCCAGTTCCTCTGCTTTTTTTTTTTTTTTTTACACTTGGATGCGAGTCGATGTTCCCAAGGACAAATAACAGAGCATCCTTTTCCACAGAGCTGCCAATTGGAATGCAAAGCACACACCATTTATATAACATCTCTGCAGTGAGCTAGATAGTAGAGTATTACAGTTACGTCGGTACAACATTCAACAGAAACGGAACCAGAGTAACTCAGCACTGTGAAGTTACTTCCTAAAAGGAACAGATAACGGTCCCCGCTGCCGTCGGGCGCCTGAGGGCTGGCCTGACGCTTCAGGGGTGGATGTGGACATTCTTCGGCTGTGAAGGTTTTCCAACGTCAAAAAAAAAAACAAAAAAGAACCCCAACAAAAAACAGGGAAAAAGGAAAAACACCAAGATGCCTCCCTTCATCTCTCACCAGGAGAGCAAGACAGAGAGAGAACCACGGGAGAGCATTTCCTATGTTACATCGAGATAGAAGTCAGTATTCCTCAACACTGCGTATGGTTCTTCTGACAGACTCCATGACGTTATTCACATTCAAACACGTTAAAAACGGAAAACTGGAACGCCTCTGGTTTCCCTTGTGATATGTATTTCTGAGCAGGGATGGAATGCAGATGGGTTTACATTATGTGCTGCTAAGACCCAGAACCCTTCGCTGCCCTGAAGTGTTGCCTTACTTTCCTATTTCGGATCAAACGCGAGAAGCTGAATGACTCATCAAGTCGCTGAACCACATTTCATGTACAGTTTACGTCTCTGATGGATGCCACTTTTGTCTTCCCATTGTTGAACATTTTGAGGGAACTACATACTGTATATACAGCTCATTTGACGAAGACCTTGGGATACAGCTGAAATGACAATTTAATCAGTTCTGATCCCACAACTTCTCAGCTGCTCTTTACTGTTTCCAGGGTTAAGTCGTGAACGCATTTTCAAACTAGCCATATTTTTTTTTACTTTGGAAACAGGGGAAACAGTTAGACTGGCTCACCCCTGTCTTTACGCTAAGATAAGCTAAGCTAAGCTAAGCTAGGCTAAGTGACTCCCGGCTCTAGCGAATAGCACTGAAAGCTCCAGAACAAGTGGACCTTGAGATTGCTTGGTCAACTTTTGTTTCCAAGCTTAGGGAAAAAAAACTGTCAAACCTGACACAAAGGCCGCATTGAGCTAGAATCATTTCAAATGAAGTTAAATTTTAAATAATTAAGATTTGCTAATTCACCCACCCAAAGTCGCCAAGTCCTATCGCTCTCATCATTTCATTAGTTCAATCCATGTGGCTGATCTATACCTGCTTATAAACCTTTTACTAATGTTAAGAACTTGCTGATTTTCTGTTTGTCAGTACTTCCTGCTTCATTTCCGAACCGAAGAAACGCATCTTTGTCCGAAAGCAGCGTGAAAGCATCTCTGAAGCCGTTTAATATCAATTTTCTCAGTGACGTCTAACTTTTGTGCTTAACTTCTTCAGAGCTGAACTTTGTCCTCCTCCACTGGTTCTGCCGTAAGCCGTCACATTGTTCCGTTTCAGTGCTACAGCTACCTTTTTTTACAAAGGTTCAACACGTGTGAACAACCGCTTGATATCAGAGTGAATGGAGCCATTATTCAGCCAGCAGAGACAGCAGGGTAGTGAGGGATCTGGGTCCTGAAGGAGGATATGATGAAGTTCATTTCGTATTGTTTAGTATCATGTGTGACCTCAGCGGTGGAGGAAAGCAGCTTTCTAGGATCATCTTTTAATTTCAGCGGGACCACCTCATCCGATGTAAGACACACCGCCTACCTCCCTGCCAATGAGATTAAGAGCTCAGTTGGATCTACTGTCCAATGAGGAGCTTTACTCGACTGCACTTCTCAGGGGGTTGAAAGGTCATCTGGAATCTCCTTTTGCATCATTAAATGTAGCTTACACCGTCACGTCTGAAGAGCAAGGCGAACGTTCGGAGAGAGGATTCCGCGGAACCCCACCGTGTGCTTTTCTACATTAGTGTACAATCGTCATCAGTGTGTGTTTTTTTTTTTTAAGGATTGCATTGCCCCTGCGTTTCACCAGTTCAAACAAGACACTTCTGAAAAGGAAAAGGAGAAAAGCGGGTTGAGGAGCTCTGCTAATAAGGCCATAACAGAGCCCATGTGCATTTGTAGAGCCCGGTTGGTTGTACATGTTGTTAGCGGTAGATACACACTCATTAGGCTGACATTCAGGCAGTTTCTGAAAGTCAAAGCGGCCATAGGCTGTGATCAGACTGAATGCTCACAAACACAAAGCCTAGCGCTGCTGGTTAACATAGAAAGCAAGAAGTGAAAGGGTACAAGGGGTGTTAGATGTGACCTAAAGCAACTAAAGGGGCTACAATCTGGGTCTCTTTTTTTTTGTTGTTGGTAGTTTTGGCCATGATTTCTGTCGGTTATGATAACGTTGTACTCACCAAAGTAATCGCTGAGAGCTTGGAACGTGGTGACGTCATTACCAGCTTGGGTAATCATTTTACCGTTTTGGTTTTCTCTTCAAAATAAATGTGGCTAACCCGAGGGGGGCTGTTACTCTGACCTACCATACTTACGGTGGTGGTGGTGGTGCATGTGGACAGTTCTCCTGCGCAGTTAGCGTTAGCATTTCGGCCGTGTTCACTTTCCCTTTTTACCTCCCCTGGGTTTTTGACAATCTGGCTAAACCGTTGGCTTCTTTTTCAACCTGTCGGAAAACGGTTGAAGCTACGTCGTCGTGTTCCCAGACCTAAGCAGTTACGGTGGTAAGAACAATATTAGCATAACTGATAACTGAAAGCGTGACCACAACTCCAAAAAAAAGAAAGGCAAGACCCAAAGTTGTGATAAAACTGGGGTTTAAACCCAGAACGAGACTCTGTAACCTTTGAAAGCAGAATGAAACGCTCATTTCATTAGCAATTATAATCACTATATATCACTGGTTTTACCGCTACAGCCTTGTCCTGGTATGACCAGTGCTAGCTAGTGTTCGCTAACGCAAGATTGTTGTGCGCAACTGAAATTGCAGTTCAATGGCTTTTTTTTCTTTTGTGCTACTGCTACACCATTTTTTAAATTTTTTTTTTTAGCATTTACCACGATCCCTACTTGCCTCTTGGGCCGCTGTTCAGCAAACGTTACAGCGACTCAACTGACCCCAGGCAACAGAAGACGGACGCTGGCTCTGATTGTGTCCAGGAAGGCAACACGCCAGTCTGGAGAGCGAGGACGTGGCTACATGATGTCCTTTCCAAGGATTTATTTTCATCTCAGTTTCATTGTTGTTGCGCCAACATTTGTATTCCCATGTATTCTCTAAAAAAAAAAATGTTTTCCCTGGCAACAGGAATCATGTGGGTGGAAATTAGATTAAGAAATAGCACTAAAGTAGACTAACGTGACACCAGACACCTTCCACATAGACTCAGTGGACACTTGTGGTTTGAGACCAGTAAAACAGATTTTTAGGGGACATAAACAACATTGTCTTTTTAAACTTGTTCAACCTCCTAACTGACCAGGATGATGATAATAAAGTGCGACACAGTTTGAGTTCAATCGTGGTCCAGTCGAGGTCTAGGGTAACAGGGAAATGGATACAAAAAAGCGCCCTAAGTGATCACAGCCTGCTGCGGACAATCTCTGGAATCTATCAGCAACCTAGTTCTCGCAATTTGTTTTGACGGTGAGGTAAACTGATTTACTGAGGAGATGAGGCCACCGAATGAGTTGATTTCATAGACCGGCTTATTCGAAATCTAATCTCGTGCGCCGAGTCTCGGCGGTTCCTGTCAAGGCCGAGAGTGAAACAGCCGCGGTCGGCCTGATGAGTGCGTATCAAAGGCTTCTGCTGTCGTGCTTCCCCCCCCTGTTTTGAGGAAACAGTTGAACAGACTCGGCTGTCAATATGAGGAGAAGCTTTGCATTCTGGCGGTGTGGATGTACACTCATTCATGTAGAGACATGAACCAATAAGTGTTATAAAAGACAAAAACAGTTTTAAATATAGGAACAAATATAAAATATTAGACTTCCATAATAACTATATGCAATAACATTCTAAATAACTTTTTGAAGGACTTACAATTAGTCCCGTTTTAAACCTTGATGTATCGCCTCAAAGATAATATTTAAGACAATGAAAAAAGCACCACAAAATTCATCATAGAAACAGAGATCTAACCATACGATGGTATGTACAATGTACGTATGCCGACAATACGAGAGATGAAAAGAGATGAGGACAGAGAGAGAGAGAGAAGAGAGGGGGGTGGGGTGGGGGGGAGGAGTAAAACCACTTATCAAACTCCCGTCATGCAGTTAAGAATTTACACAGGAGACCTGAGGAGTATCATCTCTGGCGGTTTTTGCGAGTGCCACGCCCTCCCTGTCCCAGTCCCTGTCCCAGAGAGACCGCGCCGAATAAGAGCTCAATTCGGAATTATACACAAAGCATTGATCCTTTTTGAGGCCTCCGTGTTGACGTTTTCTTTTTAGGGGATTTTTTTTGTGTGTGTGTGTGTGTGGGGGGGGGGGGGGGGTGGTGGAGAAAAATAGGACGAGGATATAAAGATAACGTAATACCAAGCAAAGGAGCTGGGGTAGAGGGGGTTGTAGGGGTGCCTTGCCCGGCGGTTCCTTTTTTGTGCAAAGGAATGTCAGAGAGAGTTTCGGAGGCACCCTAGGGCTCGTCACTGGGCGGTGTGGCTGTAGCCCCCTCGGTGTCCAGGGACTCTGGCGACTCAACAGCAGCGGCGTCCTCGTTGGAGCTGCCCTTACTGCTGGGGCTGGCCCCCGCCTCAGCTGAAGTGCTGCTGCTGCTGTTGCTGCTGCTGCTGCTGCTGCTCTGGCCGTCTTGGCCCTCCGAGTTCTCCAGCATCTCCTGGATGAGTGGCGGCATGGAACCCGGTATCTCCATCTTCAGAGAGATGACCCTCTCAGCTCCTGCAAGACCAAAAACGAGGCTCAAAACCACATCTCATTGTCTTCATCATGATGGATGACAGGTCAATGATTACACGTGACAATACGATCTCCCCCATGTATAACCACCCACATGACCCACAAGTCCCATGTTTTTACACACTTGTGAGTAAAATCAAGATGATTTCTCTGGTTAGGCATCTTGTGCAATTCAGCAGCAGCAATCTCCATATTAACTTTACGCTGGTAATTTCACTTTTATTGTGCAAAGTGCACAAAAAGTAAGGTCTGCTGCTGCTTTAGAGGGCACCAAATAAGGAAAAAAACTAAAACTTAAGAGTTAAACCCAAAATAAATGATTCTTAAAAAACCCCCAAAAGGATTAGGAGACATATAAAACCAGCACAAACAGTAAAAGCATCAGTAAGAACATAAGCTGGTAATGCAACCAGACGAACCTATGCAACATTACAAAAAGGGCAAGTTTAAAAGATGGGATTTAAAGAAAGGATACAAAAGGGGATAAAGCATAGGGGCGTCGACAATAACTTCTTCAGGCAGGTCATTCCAAAGTCAGGGGGCCCAGGTCTGCAGAGGGGCAGGAGGGCCTTTTGAGGATCTCAAAGTACACTCAGGCTCATATGGGGTTAAAGGCTCAGTACTATGAGCCGGTCCAGAATGTGCATTAAAAGTTAGCAACAGAAAGTTCAAGTCAATGGCGTTCTACAGTCAGCCAGTTCAGCCAGAGAAGTTAAGAGCGAGGTAATGTGCTCGCTCTTTATGTTCCTTTTGTGAGGAGTCCTGCTCTGAACTTAATCCAATCTAGATCCACAACCAACTGAAAACACTACATATGACAGAAAATGGCTTTATAAAGTTGTTATGGCTGCCATAACCTGGTTAGTTTGAAGCATAGCGAGGCCTTTAGCATTCACGTAGAGTCGTGTTTCTGGTCACCTAGCCACCTAGTGGCTAACCTTCTCTGTTTTGGTGCTGGGTAGGTAGTGTAAAGTTAGTTTATTGCTGCCTGTAGGTGAAAAAAACCAACAACCCACAAAAACCAAAACAAAGCTAAAAGATGCTAAAAATCCAGGCATAGCTGAAGGAAACTGCAGAGTTCTCTACGGCAACACCTTTCGCATTGGATCATTTGATCCACCGTTAATAAAACAAATTGATTCGTTTATTATAGTAATAAATACGGGTTGTTATGAGACTGTTCAAGATCACCAGTGCACTGTCAACACTGCCTTTTGTAGCATTCTCAGCAGTCACAGGAATGAATTTGTTTTCAAAGTTGCCGGAATACCTTGACAGTAGTAGTCTCGGTGCTTCTGAGAATACATTGTAGCTACGTTGGGTGGCCGACATATGCAGGGTGGCGGACCATGACCTTCTAACAGCTCTATGGAGAGGGCTGCGACCACAACGGTTTTCCGAAACAGACAATTCGACAATCACGCCTACTTAATGCCGCGGTTGGCCGACTTGTGCGGACATGTGAAAGTAGGCAGGCTTTGAACTTCTCTCTCGAACACCATGAACGCGCATTATCCTCTTTTGGAAGTGTGGCCACTGAGAACAGGTTTAAACACTTGCTGAGGTTGTACCACCTAGTTTGTCCAAGGCATACTGAGACCGAAGTGGCCCTACACTGCAATCACCTGCCCGCCACTGCAAGCTGATGTCCGTCCTACCTTTAGCGCTGATGCTGCGCAGGTCTGTGATCTTCATCAGGGTTTTGGGGAACATGTGCGGTTTGCTGGGCCGCCGCTTCCTCACGTAGATCTTCAACGCCTCCAGGAGCGGCTCCTGGAGCTGGTCCACCTTGGAGGGCTCCTCCAGGTCCTGACGGTCTGACACACAAACACACACACACACAAATCCAGTCAAACTTGGAGCTCAATCATGACAGATCCATCTCTTGGCTTTATCCGATTCAGACAAGCTAGAGGCTAATGCGTGTGTCATAGCGTGACGCCTGTCTTGATTAAGAAGGGAGAGCTTATCTCATTATGTCAACTCATTTGCTGCCGAGGAGATATTGCAGAGATGGCTACAATTAGATAACTTGAGTAGCGGTGCTAAGCTCTGATAACTGGAGGTTTTAAAGTGTATTTCGGGACCTTTCAGTGGGCAGTTTCCTTTTGACTCCAGGTTTCTGGTACATTCCTCGGACGTGATTCACGTTCGTGGCTTTTCTTTGACTTTATTATACCTCACATTCGGCCATTGTCAATGTGGGGAAGACCAAGCTTCCTTTATTTCCTTTTACAATATCATTTCTCTACCATTTTGCTGTTTTGCGAGCTCCAGCAGATCACACAACCGCAGCTAACAGTGCTTTATTACAACTTGGGTTTTGTGTTTTGTAGCACAGCTTCAAGGTCATAGTGATTTCTGAGATCTCAGAACTAAGGTGTTAAAAGTCGGTCCGAATTCTAACTTCTTTGACAGAGAAAACGAAGGAGGATGGTAACGTTTCCTGTGAAATGAGGGGTCACTACCACCAGAAACAGTAGTAGACAATCTGGGGAAAAACTAGTTTACACCTTGTCTGATCGCCTGGCTGCATTCTGAGATCTTAGCAGTGGCTTTTGGTGAGTATAATGTCATCATAACGGATAGAGCTGATGTCCAGAGCTACAAAAATTATAACCCGAGTTGCATTAAACAGTAGTTTTCCTTTTTGAAATCGTGTTATCCCACGCCGTCGCTGTCAACGCTGAGAGTTTCATATTCATACATAACGGCGGCACCGTTCCGTCAAAGTGAAATTTTCCAGACGTGTCCTGCAACAGTTTTAATGTGTATTTCCCCAAAAATTCAGCTTGACGTGTTTGCTCTCTTGGGAAAGTTTCTTATCCTACCTCCACCTGGCTTGATTTGTCTAATCTTTAAAGACACTTAAAATACATTTCTGCCGGTTTGAACTCAATTTGGAACGACTGACCCCGTGGTATTTCAGCGAGGTTTCTGGTTCCACCTTTTCAGACGGGAGGATTTGCTTCTTTTTCTCACTCTTAATATGATTTGACTGTTCGTTGGTTTTCTGACATATAGACTCATTAACTGATTAAAAAAAAGCAAAAACAATAATTTAAATAATTGTTGCAACCCTACACACCCTAAAAACGAGGCCTTCTCTCACTTATCTTTAATATTTAAAAGTTAGAGTATAATAATGAAAATGTCATGTAAGACATTGAAGATTACGTTTCAAGTTGGGTCTGTTCTTGAACACACACACACACACACACACACACACACTACACCATCAGGCCATGAGGTGGCAGTGTGTGCACGGAAGTCAGCAGCCGCTGGACCTGCAGTCGAGGTGTGTGATTACAGATGCAATCAGAGGTGTCTCGCACTGTCCGTGGATTACGCAAGAGCCCGTAATATTTGCCGAGTCTCTGGGGATTGAGTGTATAAATACATACATTGTTGAGCGAAAAAACCTGGAGCCTGAGAGGAGAGTGATGATGAGAACTGAAGCTGTGTGACTTTTGCTGGACGTACAGTAAACCTTTGAGTTAATGTGTGTGTGTGTGTGTGTGTAGCCTGACTTGAGCACCTTGGTGGAAAGCAACCAGAGCAGGCTCATTTCCTCCGCAAGGGAAGTTCAAACAATCCATTCCGCTGACTGACGCTACTGTGACATACCTGCACGTCACTCCCCCTACCCCCCCCCCCCACCCTCTCTCCCTCCCATATTTGGCAGTCAGGATCGTGCCGCCTCGCTGACAGCAACCTGTGGTTGACCTGGTTTCAGACTCCCGTGGAGGCTGGCGCACTTTCATCCCAAACTGGGCTGCAGCTCCGCTCGATATTTCACCGGAGAGATCTATACGGGCTGACTACGTTGAATTGGAGAGCAGTCGAGCGCGGTTTGAATGTGGAGTGGATCAGTTTAATCCTTCCACTCGATGCACTCCGAGGCATCACTATCAACTCTGTTTATATCTTTACATCCAAATTTATGCTAAATCTATGATGCAATCAGGCTGCAAAAAGCATCCGTCTTACCGAAATAATGAAGGAGCGTTATGGGATTGTGCAGACAGACAGGTTTTTGTTTTTTGTTTTTTTGGCTGAAGCTGCACATACCTGACACTTTACAAAACTGTTTCCCAACCTGGGAGTCGGGATCCCCCAAGGGGGTCACAAGCTAAATCTGAGAGGGTCACAAGATGATTAGCAAAGATATTGCAAAAGAAAAAAAAGACCTCAAAATGATCTACTTTGATGTAACTCTTTTTACATGAGACATACTGTTGACTGAAATTAAATTGCACCATCTTTTTCAGGTTCAGCATACAGATCTGATTTGTAATGTATATTCTATATTTGTTTGGTTTCATATTCGTGCCCCCTGTCCGTGCATATACTAGTGACAATGTTGTTCTTTCTTCGTCTTTCTGGACTGAGAAATTCTTTGCATATAACGCTTACAATCATTTAATTTTAAAGCAAGTCTCCCCGGGGGATCAATAAAGTATTTCTGATTTTGATTCTGATGTATGTTTCCTGAACAGCGGCCACAAGTGGCCAAAGGTGGTAATAACAGGATAATAGCGCCCCCTGAATTTCCCCCTCGTTTCCCCCCGATTCTCTTGAATCAGTTCAAAGATGTCATCAAGATCTATCTCAAGTTTGCTAACATTAGCTTACATTAGCCTCCTTAAACCACTGTAAAACTGCAGTGTAAAAATGTATTGAATGCTATGCTATGCTTTTCATTTGTGTTATGTCTGATATAGTCTTTGCATGAATCAGTAACTGTCAGCGTTCTATCTTTGCTGACGGTGACACACACACACACACACAACACAAAAAACGTCCTCAGTTTACATTAGCTTCCAAGCTAACGGCCCCTTCTTATCTAGCATTGACACGCGTCTCGTGTCGCATCTCAACTCGTCGAGAGAGCGACCAAAACACAACATCAGCTGGGGTGAACGCGCACCGCTGACGCCACTTTGCCCGCTAGACAGCCGATTAGCTAGTCGGCTGCAGCGCAACATCTGTCCGTTTTTAGGTGCTGAATGGTAACCGCTAACACAAGTTTGTTTTGCTTTGTCTCTCCCTGCCCCTCCCGGCTCAGCTGTCGATCAAACGTGGACGCCGGCACGCCCGATCAGAGGCTTGCAGAGACATTTCTGCTACATCCCCAAAAGACCTTTTTTTTTAATTCCCTTTATCGACAAAAAACAGGGGGAAAAAAATGATGACAACAATACTAATAATAACTTGAAAATCACGATCGCGATTTTTTTACCTGCAAAAGGTTGGACTTTAAAATGTAACAAACTGCAAAGGGAACATGCTGCCCCCAGCTTTCACACATACCCGTGATGATGCATTGCTAAGGAAGCAGTGCTTCACACTGATGTTTGTGTTCTTATCTTGTCCGTCTTTTCCCCACTGTCCCTTCCCCTCCCCTGACTAAATGCCCGGCGCTCTGCCCCCCCTCCACCCTGACTCGCCCACCTCCGGAGATGAGACAGATGGCGCTGAGGAGGCCTGTCTCCGTGTCGTCCATCTCGATGGGCAGCAGCTGGTTGGCAAAAGTGAACACCAAGTCGGTGAGCGGGCCGAAGCCAGCGTTGTGCATCTGCGTCCGGTTGAGGGTCAGCCCGTCTGAAAAGGTCATGGTGTCCTGGTCGGGGGTGTACCTCGTACAGATGCGCAGGATCTGACCGGGAGAGGAGGAAGGCGGGGAGAGGATTAGTCAGCAGGGATTTAGCGTACAGTTGGGGGCTGATTTATAGAGTGTGGCTTTGAGCATCTTTTAAGTTGAGCGGTTTTATTTGCAAGAACTGACACAGACTGAGTGTTTACCTCAGGCTTTAAATTCTTGTCAGTGTGGAAAAGGCTCCGGAAAAGCATTCACTTGTCATGTGGACACTAAAACGCTCCGCTAAAAGCCACCGAATTTCAGGGTGAAAGTCATCGGTCTTCGTTATGTGAGCGTGAGGCAGACAAAAGAAAGACACGCAAAGACGGTCACCGACTCACTCTCTCTGATTTCCTTGCTTCGTTCAGCAAAACGTTTAAGGCCATGGCTACATTTGTGAATCTAAACTTGAGTGTCAATCACAGACTGGTCAAACCAAAGTAAAAGAAACTCACTCCCAATTTAAAGGCCCCATATTACGCTCATTTCCAGCTCTATATTTTTATTCTGGGACTCCACTCGAGCAGCTTTGAATGATTCACACTTGAAAAAAGTCCTTATTTATCTTCTCCTGGCCCTTTCTGCAGCTGGCAGACTGTATAGTTGTGACATCACAACCTTACGGAAGTCCTGGCGGCTCGTTTAAAGGCACAGTGTCTGAATACTGAGTTTCATTTCTCCGTGGACTGAGCGTTTTGATGCTTTCACAGTATCTATACAGCACCCAGACCTGCTTTATAATCAAACAAGACATGGAGGTCTCACTGTCTACAATACGGCACCTTTAATGGTGCCATGTTCTAATAAGGCATACTTTTATAAAGGATTTCTTTTTTAATGGTTATTAAATAATCTACTAGTGCTTTACAGATCTGTTATCCATTAACAACACATTTTGCCAGGTTGCGCAAAAATCCCTTTGGCCGGCGTTCATTCTTTTTATTTGGTTCTAATGCAGTTCTTAATGTTGATAATCCATTAATAAATGATGAATAAGTTGTTAATAAATGGATTTTGGTGCGGATCCTCTGCAGTCCTTTTCCGGAAGTAAGTGGCCACAAGGTACAAACCATGCAACCCGGCTGACCGCGTATAACTGATCTATAAAGCATTAGTAAATGTATTAACCACTAACAAAGCCACTACTTGCAACTCATAAACCCTCTTATAAAAGGTGCAAATAAGCATCATTTCCTTCGCATGCTTGTAATATTTAGACACTGTTGACTTGCTATGATGAACCCCTGCAAAGAAAGACAGCATGCAGCGTATCTTGTAGAACAATGTGCCGCTGCACTCAAACCTATGGAGCTACAACACGGTGAGACAAAGAGGGGACTCGCAGTCTTTGGAGTTGAAACTGTCCTTTAGCTCTGGGTGAGTGGAAGCACATTTATTGCACTCTCCAGTTCCTTATGCATTTTTCTGAATGGTTAATGTTTACACCCTCTGGCCCCCCCCCCCCCTGAAGATCAGAAAGGTGTCTTTTCGATGTTAATAAGAACAGAGGGCTAACGCTCTGATATAACCCCCTCCCACCCCACCATATTACGAAAAAATGTTGAAGGGTCAGTTCACCCAAATGCTAATACTTTTTGTAAAAAAACAAACAAAAAAAACAACACATTTAAAGCTGCACTAATCAACATGTTTTTGCATTAACAACAGACCAAATAGCCACGTGTAATGTGAAAGTCGCTGCTTGTAGTGACAAACCGAGAATTAGCACCAGCTCTCCGGTTCCCCTCAGCTTTACGCAGCTTTGTTAGCCCCCTTCTTTTTAGCACATTGTTTTGGTTTTTCCCGTCCGGTTTACCGGTGCACACATGGGAACGTTTAGCAGCTTTTATATGGGGAAAAAAATCTATACATATCAGGTGATTGTGACGCTGCCCCCAAGTGGCTGAAACAGTCAACTGATGCAGCTAATCAGAATCCATCGAGGACAGAAAATGCACACGCACACAAAAAAAAATGAAGGTTTAATCACCTGATACCACCTACCATAAGCTGCTAACCAGGGCGGACTCTGTGTCAGAAGTCCGAACCAGGTCTGACAAGTTTCCCATAAAGAGCAGCAGGGACAACAAGCACAACCAAAACAATGACCTTCCACACACTCAAAGAGAATAACCTCTTAGGTCTCCTGCTGCACTCCTGTGTGTGTGTGTGTGTGTGTGTACACCTAATGAAGCAACTGATGGTGGATGTGAAGCCTACAGTAGCCTTTGAAGCTATTTGAGTGGGCTGGCTCTGACAGTGAGTGGCAGGCGTGTCTGCAACATGAAACAGAATAAAACATGGCTACTGGCGGTGACTCGCACCGGCTGGCCAGGCCTGCGCTCACACACACACACACACACACACACACACACACACACATATACACACATAGTGTTTGATCTTTCCTCTGACACTCTCTCACCCGGCCCTTGTGCACAATATCTACGCCCTTCACCATAGAAATGCGCTGGTGGGTGGACGTTGATGGCTGAGCGAGAGCCAGGAAAGTCATCACGGGCGGCCTTCAACTTCTCACCTCCGCGCGTCCCTGGGAGTTCACTCCACCGCTCTGTCACATCTGACAAGTGCGACTTAGTCAATGCAAACTCCGAAAATCCATCCATCCATCATGTGGCGCCGCAACTGGACCAGTTAAACACACACACACACACACACACACACACACACACACACACACACACACACACAGGCGGGGGGAAAAAAACAACAACAATCCTCACGTTCATCAGCATTCATTTATCCAGGTTGTGCCTGGATGTGATCTGGCTGCTTTGCATTTACGCCTCACATAAATATGCATCTTCATGCATAAATCATGGGTTTTCACCTTCCCCTCACCAAAATGCAGATCAGCCTTCATCCTGTACCACTTCCTCCCTCACTCCTCGTGTCCGTCACGGGCGCACGTACCGGGGGAGTGTGTACTTTTCTGCCGCAACTGATGGCTCTATTAATGGCTAATAGCTCCTTCACCAGTCATTTAAACATGCCAGTGAGGCGAGCACAATTTGGGTTGGGGGAAAAAAAAAAATCTTTTGGTAACACTTTATATTAAGGTACACATATTCACCATTAACTAGTTGCTCATTAGCATGCATATTAGTAGCATATTGGCGTTTTATTAGTAATCATAAAGGATTTATTAATGCATGAGCATATTCTACTAGGCCATTAACTGATCAATAACTTTAGTAGTAAGTAGGGAAGTTGTTGTACATGAATTTTGATCTTAATGTGCTTTGCTCATAAGAGCAGTCACTCTCCCTTATTAACACTTAATAAATCTAATCTATTCTTATGTGACAAAACACAAAACAACAAAAAAAGTGTTAATAGTGTCCACATAATTCTGTGCCGTTTTGTTACATAACAATAGATTAAGTTAGATAGATGTAGTTGTTGAATATGGTCATGCAGAGTAAGGCATTAATTAAGTGCTTTATAATGACTAATAAAGAGCCAATATGCTACAAATGTGCATACTAATAAGCAAGTAATTCATGGTGAATATGTGTACCTTTTAATATAAAGTGTTACCAATTACCAAAAGAGAGAGAGAGAGACTGAGAGACAAAGGTTCCCGGCCGGGAATCGAACCCATGACACTGCAGTTCTGCGGCGCCTCATTAGGAAATCGAATGGAAAATAGAAAATAGAAACTGACTCGCTCTTTTAACTGCGGCTACAACAGGCGTGTCAGCATGTTGTCCCATCCCAACACACTCAGGCAGCTGTGGTGTTTTTCACTTTTCTGAACGTGTTCCCCAAACTTCCCAAGCGGGCATCATTTCCACTCCTTTTCACTGACGTATGAAAACCAACTCGGCGGGACTTGAAACTTGCGTAATCGTCGCACTTAGAATTAGTCGTGCTTCTATTTCTGTCGGTTACATAATCGCCGACGTGTCTGGGAGGGAGACGGAATCAAACAGGCCTCGCACGGTTTGTGTGTGTGCGTGCGCGGTGGTTCAAGGCTTGGCAGCGTGGAGCTCCCAGACACTGGAGGAGTGGCTCATTCATGTACACCTCTCTTTGGCTTTCCTCTAAAGACTCGCGAAGAGGCGACGAGAAGGAGGGGAGAGAAGACTCCTGCAGTCTGGTGGATTATCCCCAAATATAAGACGGCAGTTTGCAAAGGCGAGGAGCGAAGGTGTTCCTCCCTGCAGAGCGCTGGCTGGTTGCTCCGCAGACGTCTTCGCAACTGACAGGAGGCCAGCTGCTGCTAGCGCCATCATATGCAAAACCTCTAGTCTGTGTCAGCCACACTGGGTTCCAATTTCCCCTTCAGTTAGTCTAAACATTTTGGAAAAGTGAGAGACAGTCTCGGCAGCTTTTATTACCACTTGTGTGCCACTTCCATTTTAAATAAAGGCGTTATACTGCTAATAAATCATGTGTTAATGCTTTGCAAAACCTGGCACCTCCTAAAATAGCTCTTCTTAATTGCTTATAACAGATCTGTAAGTTATTAGTAAAGGACTAATTAACAAAGCAACCATTAATGAATTATGAGAAAGTGGTACCTAATGTAATCACAAATAAGTGTTTTTACTCATTTTTGTTATATTTCATATCAAGAAATTCATTGAGCACGAAGAATGTCCGCGGTGTCACACCAGAAACCGAACTGCTTCCGTAACATTTTCTTGCCGAGAGTTTGCCGAGAAGATCGATACGACTCTCGTGTCTGTAGCCAGCAGACAATTAGCTTAGCTTAGCATAAAGACTGGAAGCTAGCCCGGACCACTTGCACTTGCCACTTTTTGTGTGGATGAATTAAACACAGAAGATGTAACGTGTTAACTACTTTGCTTTAGAGCTGCTGGTGGGAAGAACATTGGACAGAGCCAGGCAAGCGCCACCCCCCCCCCCCCAAACCTTTGTGCTAAGTTAAGCTAACCGTGTCCTTGCTCTAGCTTCGTATTTAGTGTAGTGTTTCCCAAAATGTCAAAGTATCCCTTTAGTGGTGCTGGACATAGATATATACATATATCTATATATACATATATACTGTATATATATATATATATATATAAAAAGTAGAATTTACCACATTTAGGTAAATAACACTAAAACTACTCATACTACATCCACTTCTAATATTACTTCTATATTACTAGCACTGCTAGTACTGAGAGTCAATCATAACCATATGTCACATAACAAGCCTGTCATCACTTTCTTTTCCTTCCTCTCCCTCTGACCAATGAATGCTAATCAAATCGCTGCCCCCCCCCCCCCCCCCCACCCACCCACCCACAACAGCCAAGCATGCATGAGGGAGACGGGAGAGGAAGAGAGACAGCCGCTTGCCTTTTCCCCCCCCATCTCATTACTGCGGCTGCATTAGTACAGCACATCGCTCCGCTTAACAACTCCTAAACAACAAACAAACAGCCGGCCGACTCTGCACACATTTCCACCTCTGTGCCCCCTAAATAACACACGGCAACATTAACGAATGCGGAGCCCCCCCCCCCCCCCCTTTAAAAAAAAAAGAAAAAAGAAAAAAGATTAGAGGCTAAAAAATGTTTGTGCGTGTGTAATCTAATCTCCGCTACAGACGGCTCCTCCGCATGAGGAAGTGAATGGACTGGCTCGATCAATTAATCGGATCTTCCCGACTCCCCCCCCCCCCGAGTAGGTCATCCAATAAGGTTGGAAGATTGGCCTGATGGGAGCTGGGTTTGAGGTTAAACCCCCCCCCCCCAGCCGCAGATCTGAGGCTATCGACTCGCCACGCAGCCTAAACGAATTAATGGATTCTTACACACCCAGGAACAACAGGGAAAATTAGAAAATAAATATTAGAATACAGAGAAGCAGACAACGCTCTGTCTGGAGAAGAGGTATGGTTATGTAACTGTTATGGCACTGCTTAGACAGTTCTGGGGAGGGTTTTTAGCTCATTACTGAATATTTCAAGAGTTCAGCACGACTGAAGAAGCCTCTAAACTGTGCAGCTTTGACTCTTTTAAAGGGAATCTGGTTCACAGTATGATGACTAATGCAGACAAAAAGGCAGGAAAGCGTCTGGAACACTGTGCACAACCTGATGGCTGATGGATAGACTGGTAGATTTGTGGATTCCAAAGTATTGGAACATTTTGGAAATGGGACATTTGCACAGATGTGAGCTCAAGTGGGCATTCCTATCAAACCCAGTCACAACTGGCTAAGCCCTGATTGGATCACTTCCACACGGCCGTACAAAGTCACAGTACTGTCACAAATTCACTATTAAAAAGTACTTTGTGAACGTTAAAAAAAATAAATAAAAAAAAATGGAGCCGGCGGTGTTGCCAGGTCCCTCTCATTACTATGAACGTCAGCCAAATGTCATTTGCCAATTTTAGTTTGGCCAGAGATGATGCATGCCAAGTTTGGGCATGGCTGGGTCAACGGTCTACCAGATGTTTTTGCGAATATGCGTTTTTCAGATATTCAAATTTCAATACGGAAAGCCATTGGGGCAGAAATTGATCACCGACCTTGTGTGGCGGATTCTTCTTTTGTGGCTTTCAAAATGACTCAAATAAAACATAAATAAATAATAAAAACCAGCATTTCAGAAGTTAAGGGTGAAAAACCAAACCTTTTGACTTATGTATTTATCTCTGTAGTCTACATAGGACTGTTAAAGGCAGGGAAATTATGTTTCCTTGGTGCAGTTTTTATCCATTTAAAGAAGCCTCGGACTAGCAACTTCATTTTGTTGTTGTGCTTTTCAACCAGGTTTCAGATAAGCCGTAGTACCTATAGATTGTTAGATACCATACTAGTCAACTGGCTAGTTCCTTGACTTTCTTGTGTTCCCTTCGCTTTTCTTTAAAGTCCCCCGCCCGTCAAAACTGCTTCTTGTTACTTTGTGTGCGTTTTCACATTCATCTGTGAAAAGCCTCTCTGGAGCCAATCATGGTCCAGTACGCAGCTTACACGTGAGTGACGTGAAAACTTGAAACCTCCGGGTCACATACGCTTGGTAACAGTTTCCATGCATTAATTGCTTTGTATTGCCAATGTGTGCACGGATTGTAACGTAACTTAAAAAGTGAGTCCCTCACCGACTTTCTTGGTTGCCTGTAACAGCCTGTGGACTGATTTCTGTGAAAAGGACTCGGGAACGGTTTTCCCGGGAAAATCCAAAGGATGTGACGCTCCAGAGTGCCTGAGCCTCTCTTCAGCTCCATGTTCAGCTCCCCTACAGTAGCCACGTAGTCCATGTAGCTTGCTTGCCAAGGTGGCTGAATTGCTAGCAAAATACTGTCTGTGGAGAACGTCGGCTAATTCATCCAGACTTCTGGGGCTGATCTGGCTGCTAACTTGGCTAACTTTTGCCATTTGCACATTACTTCATCAGCTAACGTTACGAAGCAACCAACGCCAGATCCATTTAGCGTAGCTAAGTTACAGCTAGCTGGCTGACTTTAACCTGCTTGCTCGCTAACGTTATCGCGAGCAAAATACTATCTGCGTGGATCTGTTAGTTGGCGAGCTTGCCAAATTGCTTCACCAGCTACATGATCCATGAGACTAACTGATGTCTTGTTTATTTTTGCCTACAGAGTGCGGGCGCAAATGATGACCTTCTGAAAACTCCACGAAGAACCTTTGAAGGTCCCATGTTGTAGAAAGTGGTCTAGGTGCTGTGTAAATACTGTGAAAGTATCAAAACACTCAGTCCATGGAGAAATGTGCACGGCCCGTATTCAGACACTGTGCCTTTAAACGAGCCGTCAGGATGTCCGTAAGGTTGTGATGTCACAACTATACTGTCACAGCACTCAGCCACGCCCCCCCAGCAGGTCATCTACTCCAGGCACAGCACCACCCACCAAGTACAGGGACGCTCATCCACCCGCTCAGTCTGTCTGAGTTATTGGAGCGCTCTGCTCAGGAACTACTCTTCAAGTGTTTGGAGGTTGTTCAGTTTGTCTAAAACGGCTTGTTTCAGACAGAGGGGGGGAACTGAGGGGCTGCAGAAAGGACCAGGAGAAGATAAATAAGGACTTTTTTGAACCGGGAATCACGCAAAGCTAATCTGGTGGAGTCCCGGAATAAAAATATAGAGATTGAAATGAGCATCATATGGGACCTTTAACAAGAGTAGTCCTATTCCCTAAACAACAAAACAAAAGCACCAACACCCACCAGAATGTCCAGGCAGGCAGCTTTCAGGAGCGTGATCTGGTCCGCGATGGTCAGCCCCGTGAAGCCAGGCACTCGTTTGGCAAATTCCACGATCTTGATAATGCACTTAGTGGCCAGCTCGCTGAACTTGTCCCACAGGCCCAGGTCCAGCCTCACACGGTGGTCTGCACTCGAGTTCTGCAACACACACACACACACACACACAAATATGTAGACACAAACAGAGAGTAAGGCGAAGAGGCAGCTACTTTCGTCATTGCACAGGCTGCTGCTAATGATCTCCTCAGTGCACCCTCTTCACTCTCGCTCTATATGTGTCACACATACAGTAAATAGGCTCCATAAGACCTGAGCTCTCAAAAACACTGGCAGGATTGTTGTTTGCGAATGCGCTGAGCTGAGCCGGGGTGGCCGAGCCATGCGATAATGAGTGTAACAGTGTCAGTGGGATGCTTCTTCTTGCAATGACGGGATGCAGAAACAGAGCTGTGACAGGTAGCACTGAGCGGTTTGAAGCCAGAGGTGCCATTAATACAGATATATACGGTCCAGAACCTACACGAATTCTGGTGGGGAGTGGGGATGGATGGAAGCCAGGGAGCAATAAAGACATAGCCACAGATCGCAGTGTGCGGAAAGAGGGAAAAAGTGGAAGTAAAAGTGCTGTAAGACGCCGGGGAGAGGAGAGAAAGAGAGGAAATGACAGATGAAAGGGAGGAGAGTTAAGCATGTGACAGCAGAGAGGCACGGGGGGTGGGGTGGGGTGGGGTGGGGGATAAGTCGTTGCATGAATCCTGGGAGGTTTTTCTCATGGATGGCGACGCGACGAGCTGAGATTGACGCATCAGTTTGTTGATTTATGGCCTCTGATTGATTCATAATCACACGGCAGTCGGTGTCATCCACCTCTGGTGCGTTCTCTCTGATTATTTACTTTGGCTCTTTGCCAAGAGAAAAAACCCTGCAAACCTTCAACGGCACTGGTTGTGAAAGATAATTCCTGTTTATTACAACTTATTTCGGTAGTTGAGGTCATCATTTCTATCAGCTATGATGTCGTTGTACTTTTCAGGTCAATTGCTGAGATCTGGGAGCAAGTCAAGAAACACGAGCAGATGGATGATCGGACAGACTGTAAGCAAACCGACCAAATGATCTATACCCCTTTTATTTGGCGGTTAAAAGCTAGATTGAGCGCACCTGAAATGTAAGCATTTTGTGATGGAGTCCTGCTACCTGACCTGAACCAGACAGGTACCGGTATTGTGGTATTGGGTTTTGCATTGGGTTTGGGCTTGTTTTGTTGTGCAAAGACTGTGCAACAGACTGTTGAACTGTCACGTTCAGATGGGAAAGACTAAGTTTACCGGCCATGTTCGTCTTAGAAAAGGTTAAGCTGGTCTTGACATATTGGCCAGAACAAAGGGGGAAAAAAAGCCTTCCTGTTGGCCCAAAGAAAGCACCTCGCTTCTTCTACGAAGAAGCAGTAATGAAAATATAGCCCCAGATGTTGGGCTGGGTCTGGTCTTGAGTTCGGCAGGGTTCGGGTCTCCGTTTCAAACCCGTCTGATCTTCTGACTGCCCACGTTTCTTACCCCCACTGGACTTCTTTTTAGTGATGTCCCTGTGTTCCAAGATGTTGACCTAATCAGTACAATGTTAAACATTAACAATACCAATGATGGCCAAAACTATGAAAATAGACCCAAGGTGTCATAAACTAGAAGTATCCTTTAATTCAGGTGATTAGAACTCTGGTCCAGGTGCTGTTTTACCTTGATAAGGACACCATTTTGCAGTACTTCAAATGTCAAAGTTTAATCCCAAAATATCAAGGTCAGCACTCCCCTTCACTTGTTAGAAACGTTCAAAAGAAGCTGGAATCAACCTCCACTGTCAGCGTCATATTCTACAAGGTCTCTCTCTTTCACATTCTGTCTGTCTTTGCTTATAGCTGGAACATTTTTATCTGCCATAGTAATATTCTCCTTTTATTTTTAAGCTCCATCACCATTAGCAGTTTGTCTGAGAGAAGGCATAAGAAAGGTAGTCCTAGAAATATTGAGAAAAATGTGCAACTGCAAGTATTGCTTTCTTTTCAGTTATTCTGTTGACAATTTTTCCAATCAATCAAAGCTATTCAATCATACAATGTTGGGAAATAGTGAAAAGTTATGACAGTTTTCTAGGAGCCAAAGGTGACCAGGTGACCAAGTAGAGAGGCTGATTCTCCATTCAGGCATTCAATACAAATATTTAAGTGAGTTTCAATCCGGCCAAGGTTGGAAAGCCTCAGAAACTGCAGTCAGACCATGATGGGACATCCAAAGTCTCCAGTAATAGTTCATACTATTGAAATTCTTCCAACTCTTTACACAAACTGAGTAAGCCAGACCTCCGTTTAAAAAGTGAACATTGAACAGAGCTGCTCTGAGTTTGAAATGACGGGAAACCAGGGGGGGGGGAAGAGGACGAGGGGGGGAAAAAAAGAAGGAAAGAAAAGGCCATCAGAGCAGAAGATATTATGGTGGACAGATTCAGACAGACCGAGGGGACAATGAGCAGCAGTTGGGGAATTGTTTGGGTGTAGCGAGGGGAAAGCTGTGGTGTGCTTGCTGATGGTGGGGATGGAGCATCTAATGATCATTTGTTTGTTTTCTGATGGTTTACATGGAATGGCCCATCTGTTCTACACGAGCGAGTCTCTACATGTAGCAAGGACAGAGCTCACACACTGAGTCTTTACAGAATCCACTGTGTATACACAGTACAGGTTGGACACTGGCGGTTGCTCTGACCTTTTTAAACTGGGACATCTGTTTTTTTCCTTTTAGCTTTTGACCTTTCCTGACTTTCACTGGGCCCTCGCGTTTCTACGCTCTACTTCTACCCGCATGCTAACATGCTCACACAGGCGATGCTAACGTTCTGGTGTTTACCAGGTGTAATTTACCATGTACGTTTACCAAGAACGTTCAGAATACGCTCACCTGACTGTCTGTTTAACCACATTTTGTCCTGTAATATGTTTATTTGAAAGTGACAGTATATTCTTGACCTTCAAAACACTAGCTGGAAACAGTGATCTCAATCAAGTCTAATCTTTTTCCAGAGCAGTCTCCATCAGCGGATGGAGTTTGCCCAGTTGTCATGGAGATGACTCAGACCGATCCTCGGTTAGGATCTCTCCCACCCCCTGCCTATGACCACCTTTTATCAGGGTCCACAGTTAGGCCATGTGACGACAATGAACCAACCTCACGACAACCGAACGAGCTCCATCTGCCGATGAAGCCTGCTCTGGAAAAAGCGAGTAAGTGGACCTTGAGTCAAGATGATCTGCTGATGATACAATGATAACATGCTGACGTTTCTCAAGTGTCCCTTCAATGCGACGATATGTGCTGACCATGGAGACACTGTTTCTAAATGACCTCATACATGGCGTTGGCGTTACATTACTGCCATTTCTTGTCACATTTCTTTCGTTTAAGCAGATGCTGACTCATGTGCACTGGCATTATCAGCCATGTATATGTCAGGCACTAGTGCAAACTACATTGTACGACATCACTGCTTCCCCTCTTTTTTGATTTTTCCGTTATGTAACAGGGCTGGAGCTTGAGCATATAAACAAACAAGTATGTAAAATGTATCTAAAATGTATATATAACTAAAAAAAACGACGTTAAAAAGTGCTCTCAAAAAGGTCTCTGGGTCTGCAGAAACATTGTGATATGCTAGTGTACACAGTATGACTCACAGGCCTCGGGAGAGACTGAGAAAAAAAAAAGCCTTTGTGCTGCTGTAATTGACTGTTGCACAGCCTCTTATTTTCAGATCATAAATACGACGGCAAAGAGACACTGACAGAGAGAGCTTCGTGTCTCCGAAAACCGACCGCTTGGAAATTTAGGCTGTTTATTCAGCATAAACAACTGCAATGAAGTCAGTAGTACAAAGCAAAGTATCTCTCATTCAAAAGCCAATCTCAAATTCTGATTTCCAAGTTTTGAACTTTCAACAGTGGAACCGAGGGAGCGTTCACATGTCTACCCTGTGGCTTTAGAAGAACGCAGCAAAGGAAATAGACGATAAGATTTCTGTTACAGCTGGTCACGGGGGAAGGAGGGAGGGAGGGGGGGGGGTGGTTGCGTAATCTATCCATTTATGCCAAATAAAATATAATTGTGTTTTATTCTTGTCAGGGAAGAACAGTATTCAGCACTGGAAGCCAGACTAAGGTCATTCATTTATGTGGTTTTGCTGTCGGTATGCTGTGTTTACAAGAACCGTTGAAGAAGAAAATTCGCTCCTGAAAGCGTTGAGTTTCATGGACATCGAAGACATGGCAAAGTAGGCGCACTTGAAATGACTTTGTGGAATGACAACGGCGTTTCTCTCGACATGGCTCTGTTAAGTTAGGTTCGTAACAAGGGGACATCAAATCACGCACCGGAATGTCCAAGACTTGTTTCCACAGCGGTCCTTCATGTAAAGAAAGAGTCCAGGTGACAAGGTGGCATTATATTCCAAACAAACCAATACGATTAGAACCATCAAAAAAAAAACATTAAACAATATATAATATACATACGTTCATAAAAATGACATAGAACTTTGAACAAGGATGGTAAGTTTACCATGACTTGACCTTTTTAAAATGCTAACTCTCGAACGCAGAAAGGTAACCAATTTATCAGGCAAATACTGTATGGAGGCTAGCTACACCTCGCTATCGGCCATGTTCGACCAAATCCCAGTGCTTCGGCAGCACACATCCTCTCGGAAACCCGTCGGCTGTTGCCTGATGGCGATTTGAACGCAGATAAATTTGCTAGTAAAAAGCTAATCTCGAGGGTGCTGAGACTGATTAAAAAGCGAAATCGGTGCCAGACATCGGCATTTCGGCCAATGCTGTGATCGCACGACGGGGGCTGCAATCGGGAACCAGAACGCCTCCGACACCAAAATCCGGTCCCTCGCCTACAGATTCTCCATTCACGCACGGATATCTGTTTATAGAGATTAGCTGCACGCTGAATGCACTTGGCCAAAACTGTGACGCTTTACCCAAGTTGCCATCATCCATAGTTTGTTCTTGTGCAATGAAAAGCTCTTGTAAATGAAGTTTTCATGTTTAATCATTTATTAAATGAGTGTTAAATTATATAGGGTAAAAGCTGCCTTCGTATTGCCAGGAATAAAATGTTGATGCCCAAATACTGAATCCTACAGTTATATATTGGCCTGAAAGTAATACATTTAAACATCCTGATCCTTAAAGAAATCCATCCGCCATGTTTGAGTTTTAACCGTAAAGTCTCTCCATTTGATCATTTGATCATTTGGCTACCAAAACCCTCACAATCACATGGAGGACGGGATCGCTGGGCCGCCGAGCTCAGGCTGCTGATCATGTGCAGGAAGGTGAGCCAAGTTTTACAGCCCAACCCCCCACCTCCTCCCCCCGAAGCTGTTGAAGAAAAAGAAGCAGGTGGAAAAACCGACCCACTTATACGACAACCGTTGGCTGAAATCCAATATGCTCTCAATATGTTTGCAAACTTCAACATCAGTCTTGAGCCCAGCCCCAGGAGCTCTTTCACTGTGAGGGGGGCTGGAATCCAGCGGCGCCCCCAAACCAGCCCCCTGAAGTGACGGCGGAGGCCTGCTTCACAGCGCATCAATCCCCCTGGAGGGTGTTACCATGAGGCAGTTAGCACCACAGCCTCTGGACACTGCCACGAGCAAACAATATATTGTGTGGCCACCCCGGGGAGAGAGAGAGAGAGAGAGAGAGGGAGAGGGAGAGGGAGAGGGAGGGAGATAACTGGGGGGCAGCAGACAGAGAAAGAGAGAGAGAGAGAGAGATCATTAAATATGATCTGGGGTTAAGTGAGAGGCACATTAGGGCCGTGCTTAAATCACGGACAACGAGCCGCAGTCGACACAACAGCACTACGGACGCACATTCCGCTGATTGACGTCCGATTTGATGGGGAAGGAGGGGGTGCCGAGACACCGAGTGTGTGTGTGAGAGAGAGAGAGAGAGAGAGAGAGAGTGTGTTTGCACAATGCACATATGTTGGGTGGTGGTGGTGGTGGTGGTGGTGGTGGGGGGGTGGAGGTGGCTGATATTAAAGCAACTTATCTTGCTCTTCCCTCTGGGTGGAGAGGGAAAGGGAAGAAAAAGGAGGGCGAGATAATTCGCACTTGGATTTTTTTTTCTTCCCTTCCAACCCAGTCAATTACACGAGTCCCATAATTCAATAGCGCGAAACAAGGAAGTTGCCGGGGAATTATTCTAATTTCATTTAAGAACATTTATCCAAACAAATTAGACAAGTTGCGACGTGAAATGAGCGCTGCACAGTATATCAGCAGGCGCCTGCCTGCAGATGCAAGGGGGGGGGGCAGTAAAAGCAGCCAGCACCTGTGACGAATAGCGACGGCGGACAAACTGTAATGTGGCTAATGTCTCCGGGCTGGGCCACGCACGGTACGGTACAGCCCGCCCCACCCCCACCCTCCCCCCTCCCTGCAGGCGCTGATGTTTTATTTTGTCTTTGAAGAAGCTGCCAGGCTCGTTTTTCATCGCCATCACTGTCAATGAGGCGTTATTCATCGTCAAGCTAAGCCCCCCTCTCACTCGCCGCGGCTATCTCCGCTAACCCGCCAATGAACCCCTAAATCACTGCAGACTAGGATTTGAATATTTCACCGCATAATTGGAGCTTTAACCTAATCTAGGGGCGCGGGGGCTCCTCTTCTGTTTCCCGACGAGGAGGACTCAAAAGGCGCATCAGGATCCAATCGCTTGTAATAATGAGGAACTTCTCACAGCCTGTGAGCAAGCATAATTACCACTGATCCAGATTAAGGCTTTATCTGAGGCCCGACTGCCACTCCGACAAACAGCAAACACTGGCTTATATCATAACCAGGGAGCAAGATTTTTGCTATTATGTCCCACTATTTTCGGCTGTGGGTTTTGCCTCAACGCGGACTGTTTATTTAGTGAAATCAGAAAGCGTCTCGGGGGTGGGGGGGAGAGGGGATGGGACGAGGGTGGAGTAGAGGGGTTAGAGCGATTAGGAGCTTTGTGTTGGGACTGAAAGGGGAAAAATAAAAGAGTCATGGAGATGGAGGCTTACTGTACATTGAAACGACATGCAGCAGCAGCAGGCAGCGTACAGCTGCACACAGCAGAAAGCTAATAGCTACACTGTGCGCCAATTTGCCCCATTTGAGCATCTCTTAGCATCCCCGCTCCAACGTTTATTGTCAGTGACTGAATGATTTTCATCAGCGCAACAAGAGAGACATTACTGCACATTATGGCTGCTCGGCCGGCTTTGTTTATCTAGTATAAGCAGCATTTCACATGATTGACAAGTGTCATGAGACTTCCAAAACTAAAACTAGCACCACCAAATCATTAAACATAACCCCCCCCCCCCCCCCCCCCGCTCACAAACACTCCCTACAGAAGAATGTTTTGCGGAGCGCCTGTGTCAATCACGGCTCATTCCCGCCGACTGTAATCTATATGTAAGTCGGCTTAAAAACAAACACATTAGACGCCGTCAACTCCCTGCACAATGCTGCCATGCCGGCGTGTCAATCAAAAGCGCCCGCCATCTCGGCTTGTGATCGAGCCATCAGCCGTCCTGCAAAGTGCCAACCGTTTGCCTGTCAAAGCCGTCACAAAAACTCTGCCGAACAAGGGTTTGCAGCGCCAAGCGCCTCGCTCCAGAGGTTTCCGCGACATTTGTATGACCTCCAACTTTTGCTCCACGTCATGACGAGTGCAGAGTCGTGCGGGGGGGGGTCGTTGTCACTCACAGTCCCTTTCGATGCAGGAGGGTCGGGATTGGACAAGCAAAGGGCCCGATGTGTCCAACTGACGAGATTCTTCTTCAAGGTCCCGCGTGGATTAGCATCTCCCTTCGCTATCTGGCCTTTCATGGGTTGTTAGTTTAGCGCTGGGCCCCGGCGTTTGAGGGTTTGAGGGGGGTTCAGGGACGGCACAGAGCTCTCTCAACCTTGACGGCTGCCGGGAGATGACAGGGGCAATAAAGCCCTCTCAAAACCCTGACAGGCGATCCCGACGCTCGGCTTAGCCCCGTCGCACATCAGCGCGCGAACCCGGCGTCGCTCCCGCGCCCGTTTTGATATACAGAAGCAAACAATGACGCAAGTTGGATTAGCTGCATTTATTCCACTTTTCAGACATGTCAAAAGAAAAAAAAAAGTAGAGGCTCGGGTTTGTGTCTGACGGGCAGCTGCCTGGCTGGCAAGCATCTCCCTGATGAGGGTTTGATGTTGGCAGCTACAACGTCTTCTAGTCCTGACATCTCTTTCTCTTAATTTCTCCTCTCGCTTTTGCAACATATAAAAACTTTTTTTTTTTTTCTTTTTAACAATCTCGAGATTCGTCTTGCCAGAAGCAGTAGCGTCCAATCAATAGCTATTGAGAGAAGAAGAAGAAGAAGTGTTGGTGAGGATTGGCCTAGACAGTCAGCGGTGTACGTCTGAGCTCTCGGGCTGCATTAGACGGGGGATTTAGAGTACAGTACAAGAGATTGATTATCATTATGAGCCCTGCACTCTGCGTCTAGTTTGCAAGACCGGATCAAAGGAGCGCACGGCACCATTGGCAAAGCAGGCTCATGGAGTCAAAGGAAACACTGTACCTCTGTTATGTTTATGACTCACGGAGAAGCGCAACCAAAGTTGAACACTTTTATTGATCCACTGTGCAGAGGTATAGTTGCAGAAAGGCAGTTTTTAAAGACAGTGAACTCACCGTGGTGTATTTGCCAAGCTGGCAGAGGGAGGGGAAGGTTTCTTGATGGGCCTTGCGGATCTTTTCTATGATGGTCTCCAGCTCGGCTGTCAGCTCGTAGCTCTCCGCCAGCTCCGGCTTTGGGCTCTCCTTCTTCTTCTTATTCCGGTCATTTCGGACAGCTGAGGGAGAACAGAGGATCGAGGATTAGCGTCAGCAACGACTCGACAAACGGGCGACCTGATCATCGACGCAAACGGGGGACGTCGGTGGGACTGCGACTAAACAAAAGGCAACTCGAGGAACAACAGGACTTTGTTGCTAGTAAGCACCTTTTCAAGAGACGCAGCAAGTTGTCGCGCTATAAGAGACCTTTATATAAGGACAGAAAGTTTCTATCTGCAGTCAGCTCAGCCAGTCCCTGTCAGCTTAGTGCCACTGGCAAAGTCTCAAAAAGGGAGAAAACAAAAGTGTCTGCGAACACTCGAGTGCTTCAGAAATGGCTTGTGTGGCCATTCTCAATTAATGGACTTGATCAGTGCCCTTGTTGGAGCCATCTGGGTAGGTTGAGGTCTAAAGTGTAAACCAATATGACACTGGGTGTAGGTATGGTTTTTAGAAGTCGGGTGGGACGAAATAAAGTTAAGGGTACAACCTGAGGCACTTCTACTTTTACTTGGGTATTTCATGCTACTTTATACTTCTACCCACTACAAACTCCAGTACATTTAGCCTTTCGAACAGCCAAGGTTTTGAAGATTTAAGATTTTGCATCCAAAACACGATTATTATTTCTGTGCTCTTAACGCAAGAAGCCCCAAAGTTATATTTAGTTTCGATGATCGGAAACTGAGACTGAGTGTGAGTCGTTTTTAGAGCCCTGAATGGTACTGTGCTGTGTACAGCCCCAGAAAACCTCACAAATCACAGGGCTAGGGGCAGCCTTTCTGTGGCCTGAGAGGTAAAAACCCAGGGCCAAAAGAAAAGTCAACCCCACCCTGCTGCTCACAAAGCTTAAAGGTACTCTTTGGAGAAATGTTTTTTAGAGCTGTACATGTAAAAGAATTTCTCTATCACGATGAATATTCAGGACTATATTAGCAACAATCAAAGCTAAAGCTTGGGGAATAAAACAACATCCTTAGTTATGATTTATGAAAAGCTGGACTCCATGGGTGCGATTTGATCCGATTTGACCCGACAGTGGCCCAGCAACAAGAGGTGCACAACCCTACAAGTGGTCAAATGTTAATGAAGTCTGATTGGTGCATGGGATTGTGTGGTGACTAAGCCCTGCCTGCTTCAAACCAAGGATGAAAACACAAAAATCTCACATGTGAAATAACAGCAACTGCTCCAACGTTGGCAGAAGCTTTTGTAACGAAGGACTAAATCGCTCAAAGTAAGAAGATGATAAAAGAAAAGAAAAGTCATCAAGGACTTCAGGGAGATGTTTTATGAGGGAGGAAATGCGTTCGGAAGCATCAAGGATGTATGCAGCGCGCTTTGGTGGGAAACCGGTAATGTAAATATAACTTTACAAAAAAAAAAAAACCTCCATGGTGTACCTGTAATATTGCTGTAAGGGTATGATAGCAACTGAAGTGTCAACCTAGATCTTATCTCACATGGATAATGAAAGCTGGAAAGTAAGAGGACGCTGTGTCAGACACAAAATAATACGCTACATGTAGAAATGCTTTAACAAATACCAAATGAACCGGTGCAGACCCCCTTAGGAGGGAGTCCCACTGTGTCAAACAGGCAGGAGCTACAACAAAACCCAGGTTGTTGTGCTTGTTGTGTGCAAAGTGCACCCTGAGAGACTGGGCTCTACCGAGTGCTTTGCTTCATTAGGTGCAGATCTTTTGAAGTCTCGCACAGCAGGAGACTCCAACAAAACCAACCAGGTTTTATTACTCAACACACAGAATGATCATCCCAGCATCACAAGTCTCTGATCAGCTGCGCACTCCCCCCCTTTTTTTTAAAAATAATGAGTAGAGCTGGGGTAGAAAGAACTGGGCCCACTGTCAGCGCCGAGAGACCTAAGGGACCTCCTTCCCTGGCTGACAACAACAACATCCTCTGCCCCAGTTTACAATAAAACCCTTTTTATGTTCACACGTTAAAAGCCACCTCGTGATCCCCGGACTGCACTGAGATGCTTGGACGTAGTGGTGCGTGGCTGTGCAGAGCTTCAAGGTTTCAAGGTTTTTTTTTCCCCCCGCCGAGTACAAGGTATCGTAGCGGTCAGAAATTCCCAATATCTCTGGCCCCTGTTCACACCTGGTATTACAATGCATCTCGGGTGATGAACCCACTGTACACTACCTGCCCAGCACCAAACAGCCAGACAGGAAGTTAGCAGCTAGCTAACTGGCCACAGTGGAGCTGTAAACGGGCAGCTGTTTGCTAACACAAGTCACCGTTGTGTTTGTAGCTTGCTTCACTAGCTCAAGCGGCCGACACAATCAGTTCCCTCAGATATGAGACATTTCTGTGATGGCTGCTTGTCAACATCACGGCCATAATGAGAGTTAAATGCACTCATGTCTACACCACTCTCATTTACCAGTCCACTGGCCTGATAAATGGTGGCTATTTTTAGCTTAATGCAATCTATGCACTATAATCTCATGCAAATCGGCGGGTCGTGGACCACAACTGTTTTCCCTGGAATTATTGACCACTGGCTGAGCGCTGAACCAGTTTGCATTTCGTTCCAATTTCACATAGCCAGGCTAACTGCTTTTCAGTCCTTGCGCTAAGCTAGGCTAAACCCACATGCCTGGACATTATATCTGTGAACCGGACACTGATATCAGAGATTCATCTGATATCAGCCTTCTCATTTGACTCTTGGTCAGCTCCCAAAATGCTGGCGTAGTTCAGCTTAACGCTAGCACGATGCTAACGCTAGCATCCAACTGCTACCTTATCCGCCACCATCAAGAGCGTCGATGGTCAGAGGGGTTATGATATTGGCCGATAATAGCACTTATCCGCATAATCAGGGATTAACCCCCCCGAGAGGGAGTCAAACATCTCATCTGCTTTATCAACAACAGCTTTATACCCTTCAACTAGTCTCTCCACATCGAAGACACGCAAATGTCCTTCACACCGGCCGGGATCCTATCCGTCCACATCACCGGACCCATCTCAACGCATCGAAATGAAAGAGGAGTCAATGTCATTTTCAGTTTGGGAGAATTAGACGTTTAGATGTTTAGATCTGCTGATTGCCGAGGCAGCAGTGACGCGCCGACGTTAATCGCTCCATACATTTTGACCTACATCTGTGACCTATATGTCCGTTATAGGGGAGCATGTACACGCAGACCTTCCACGGCGTCAACTGTGATTGTACAATTAGCAAAGCAAACTCTTGACAGTGACGGTGCTAATTACTTCATTAGTTGCCGACCTAAAATTGGGACACGGGTGAACACCAACACAAATGAAACAAAGAGAACAGAGGTCCTGGGCACGGCCTGGGAGGGGGTTTTTGCACGTTTTTGAGTGTCACCGTCAAATTTTTGAATGGTGTCTCCTGCTCTTAATACCTGGAGACGATCATCTTCAAAGATGTAACATGAAACCGGTGAATTGCTCCTCACCTCGTCTGTCATCTTGTTTTATAGTCAGTGTGTGTGTGTGTGTGTGTGTGTATTGGGGGGGGGGGCAGTGGGAGGGGTGTGACTGACAGAGGATAGAGAGCCTTTGGGCCTTGTTTTCTATCTGCTGCTCCGCAGAGAGAAAAAAAAAAAAGAAGCTGCTATCGCTGAACAGCAGCAGGCAAAGCAGACAGCGAAGTCGACTGGAGCGATGGAGACCTGCCACACCTGGTTCCGATATGGGCCCATTATAAAATCAGATGTGGGGTTCAAAACAGGAAATGAGAAAGAGGAAAAATCAGTAATACACGTTTAAATAGGGGGAGTGGTCAAATGACAAAATACTGAAATTATGTTTCTAAATGTGAAATATGTGGAGTTTTGTAATATGTGAAGCGGTTGCCCATAATATCACATGTGAAATGCGATTTCTTATATTTCCGAGGTGCTTGTTTGTGGTTTTTCGATGTGATATTGATGTGATTGAAATTCACAATCAGTCAAACCGTACTTGTATGGCACTAAAAGTGGGTCTTTTTGTTTTTTTATGACTGTTGGAAATGATTCAACATCGCTACATTTAAAATGAATATACAACATGCTCAGAATACAGTAAGTCAAACATCTTAATGGTCATGACCTTTTGATGACATGGATGGGCCTTAATATCTGATTACTATTACGGCTGATGACAGTAGGATGTGACACGTGTCCCATTGTTTTTCTCCATTGTACACGTCATCGCAGGTTGACCTACATCTGTGCGCTTTTGAGTGGTGCATTTCTTTACTGTTGTGGCCTCGCTTCCTCTGTCTGTCTGCCTGCCTGCCTGTCTGTCTGCCTGCCTGCCTGTCTGACACATCCGGTGTGTGCTACATGCATGTCAAATAATAACACAGCTTTTTTTTTCACAGTTTACAGTATGAGGCTGAGCTTTGAACCTCCCTGAATACTGGCAATCTCGCTTCCATACCGACACTTAAGCTGCCATTGTACTTCATCGGAACTGCTTGTCGGGCGGCCAAAAAGCTTCTGAGACCCCCCCCCCCCCACTCTCTCTATAATTGCCAGGTTTTCACTCCGCCCTCGAGTGTGGCCGCTTGGAACAACTACAAACACTTTTGCCTTCCGACGAGGTCCGACAACATGTCGTGCGAACTGGTTCTTTTTGAGCACAACCCAACCTTTACTCATCCAACCTGACTACCTATCCCAGGCGAGTGATGGAGGATTTTCTTACTGTCGTGCCCGTCTTTTTATCCTGATCACAGTGTTTAGAAAAGAACAACAGCTGGAAACCTGGAACCCGATCTCCTGAAGCTCTGGTTTACTCTGCACAAATGCTGCTGTCCGTGGGTTAGCAACTTCAGCAGAGGACCAACAGTCATGATAGCGGGGTGAGGGCAAAACCAGTCCATGAGCCTCTCTCTATACACATACACAAAAACCCTTTGCCCAATGGAAGGGGGGGTGGTGGTACCGAATAATGGTATAGAAAGGGGGATGGTACACAATCTGTTCACGTGCGTGAGTGTGTGATTTGTCATAGTGTGGTGACAAACTGCGTCTGGTGAGGGGGTTGTGGTCCACACAGGGGCTGGCAGGCCCCCAAGATGTGATTTAGGAAGACAGCGACCCCCCCCCCCCCACACACACACACCCAGGGCAATCAATTACCACCGCACTCCAAGCAAATTACTGCGAGCATGAGCAGATACATCCAAATGATGCATCGGACAAGAGGCCATGAAAATATATGGCTTTTTAATACCCACAAAAAGGGGGGCAGGGGGAACCCATGGAGCTCAGGGGCTCTCATCATAATGTAGTGTGCCTGCGATCACTACTCCCGACTTCCACGTGAAAAGTATCCGCACTTTTTAAAAAAAATCTTTCCTGGCCTGTGAGTGTCTGTCTGATTTCTACCTTAAATTCTGTGACTTCTTGGGCCCTGCCTTAAAAAAAAGAGAGGCAAGGGGCTGCATTGCTTGTTTCAGGCACAAGTGAGATGATGGGATGTGATCCAATAAGTGCCGTTGGGATATTAGATCCATGAGTTTTGAGGGTTAGGGTACAAGGCTAAAAGACTCCTCCCTTTAATTAGTGGTTGCCAATATTGCATTATTAATCTGAACATACATTTTGTATCATTGAAAACCAAAAAAAAGAAAAGAGGGCTGATCACAATTGCTTGCTTTCTCTGACCAACGGTCTAAAAGAGTCGGAACCGGCGCGCACGTTTGGCGTTTTTTCCTTCGATGCACGATTTAAAGCTGCAGTCGTCCGTTTTACGTTTGGCCAATCTGAGGCACGGCTCCACAAACACGCTGAACGCTTTTACGCCATTTAGGGCCTGGCACAGTCATCTGCGGGCTCATCACTGTGAGCGAACCCCTTAATCACATCACACATGGTCGTTTGGGCCGCTGTTGATATTAGAATATTGATCAGTGCCGCTTTAAACTGCTCTGTAATAGGCTAATTTGCTAATTGCTCCGGCGCTAAATATTTCACAATTCCCAGAAACCTCGAGAGTTTCACAACCTCTACCTGTCGGGCCTTTTTGTTTGGACTCAGTAATGAGAGTATGAAATTGAAGTCCTGGATGTCAGATTTTTTTTTGCCGTAGCACATGAATGCTGCTTCATAATTACAGCTTATGATTACGCATCACAACCCGAAATGCAATTACCTGACGCTCTTTCACTCCAAATATCAGTCCAATCCCGGCGCTAACAGAAAAACACGCGTCCTCTGGAAACGACACAGCTCACGGGATTAACTCTAATTGAAATGTTTGTCTTCGAAATGGGGTTTCTGACATGAAAACATATGAGCAGCCCCCACCCACGGACGCCTCCACCCCGGTCCCTTCGTCAGGCTTGTGAGGGAGCGCCGTGAGTGTCGAGTGTTCCTGAAGTGCTCTCCGGAGTGTGAGACCTAGGGGTTGAAGGGTCATTGAGTGGAGTTCAGACGCGCCTGTTAAGCACACTCTTTACAGTGATGCCCACTGTCACACTCCCGTCCCCCGGCTTTCCAAGACACTCATCTCCCCCTCCTTTAGTCAATGAGCAATGTCCCACCCTCTTTCTTTTGCCCTCCTCTGTATCCCCCCAGCCCTTATGTGCAGTATTTTTTTTTTGTTCCCCTCTGCTCTGCTGCTTTATCGGGATGTGGGCGCGGACCACAGCCGTTTTTTGAGGAGCCGCCAGGCCGGCCATCTGCGGGCTGCCGAGCTCCGCGCAGTAGTAGCCTCTTTCAGCAAACAGATGCGCCGGCAAATAAACGCTATCTATCTGGAGCCCACGTGGCGCACCCTGGGCCGCTTGCCACCGCACTCAGCCCCCCCCCCCCCCCCCCCCAACGCTAACCGGGTGGGTGTCGAGCGACGGCGGTAATTTCCTCTCTTAGTGTTGAGTGCAAGCTAATGGTCCTGATGGGACAAGGGTGGGGTGTGTGTGTGTGTGTGTGTGTGTGTGTGTGCAACTTAGAAGCGACGAGAGGCCCCCATGGTGGTCTCACTGCTGCTTTCAGAGGCTTTCGCCACACTGATAAGACTAAAACAAGAAACGGTTTTTGGCCAACGTGCTGGTTTGGCGTGAAACCCGGACTCAGATGAAAGGATCAATACTACGCCAGAGCAGGGAGGTGCACCCGGTCCATCAAAGCTAAGCAAGACTAAGCTGCTCTGTGAGGCTGCACTTGAGCCACCCCCCCCCCCCCCCACATTTGTTCCATTTCCTATTTTGTCTCTCAGCTGCCAGTTGGTCACATGACCTGAGGAGGCCACATCTTTTCCTCCCGCTAACGTACTGTATGTAATGCCTCATTATTCTTCCATTGATAATATAATTTGGAATAATCACCTTGTCACACAATAACACGCACTCCCACTCTGTGGATTTGGATGAAGACATATTGTATTCGCAGCCCACCATCAGCCGTATTGTCCTAAACACACGATAAGGCACAAAGGCCGACGCATTCTGACCAGTCACCCTCAGTATATATATCAAGACATCCCCACTTCCTGTGTAGACAGGAAGTAAAAAGACAAAACAATGGAGTCCAAGCACTTCCTTGTTGCTTAAACCCACAGGGTCTATGCTACCCTCCACTGTAACAAGGTTTCTTCAGTGTTTGCGGACACACAGGGAAATAGTTTAAACACACTTTAAAGCCAAGGATGCAATGTAGACTGGAGATATTTGATTATTTGGCTGGTGGAAGCTTCACTGTAACAATCATTTTTGCAATTAAAAAAATTGACTTCAACTCAATATTTGAGGCCCATGGAACTGAACAAAACACACACACTCAACTAATAGCAGAGTTGAATCCTCTGCAGATCCACCGGATTAACAACGGATCGCATCAGAACTCATGATCGCACACCACTGGGGGAAAAAAAAATGACTCAGCTTGCGTAATGGCAGTCACATACCTGCTGGTGCAGCACACACACACACACACACACACACACACACAAATCAATGCTCCCTTTGTGCTCCACTCTAAGTAGCAGTTCAGTTGTCTCCAGAGGCACATGATAGCATGAGTCTAGTGTCCGAAAGCAGATGTTGAGTTCCGTCTTCGGACTCGGGCAGAGTCAGAGTGCGCTCTCAAACACACCGCACTTTCATGATGAAATAACCACCACTACAAATACAAGCTTTCAGGTGATATATAGCCTGTGGCGGCCATATTGGACGTCTCCAACCCTAGGGACGCTAGAAAGCTGAGAAGGGTTAGCTGTGTTTCTGAACGCAGTAGCCAGAACCGGATGCTAATGTCCCATCTGAGTATGTGTTTTGATGTTAGCTAATTAATAATACCTGTTGTCTTGTAAACCAATTAATGACGCACAGCTAATGTAGGCTAGCATTACTTGACTAATTAGCTGCAGTTATCAAAAGGAGCATAAAATGTTCATTCTGTTTGGCTTGCTGTAAATTTAAAGCAAACATTAAATAATTTTTGGCGGGCAGCATAAAGACTGTCAACACAAGATTGACATGCTATCATGTTATGAGGCTGATATGTGAATATGCTAGCAAGCAGGTGCCTAGTTTACACACGCAGAGCAGCGTTAGCATTCATTCTGAGTCACGTTTCCACCTGACACATTTAATTAAGTCCAGTATTCACTCTCTTTTAGCTCTATTCTGGTCTCCGCCACCTCCTAAAAAAAACGCCAACTCTCTAGCTAAATGCTCAATGTGCACCAGCTAGCTATCAACTTTGAACCAAAACAATGAGCTGAAAGACACTCAATGTGCCGTAGAACTGAGGTGACATAGGCTTATGTAGGTTTGTCACTGTGAGCAACCCCTTTCACGTCACTTGTAGTCTTTTTCGACCCGTTGTTGATATAAACATATTGATGAGTGCAGCTTTAACAGGCGCCGTTTTTGCATTTTCACGCCTAGCTAGCAGCGGCTTCGAAGGTTGGTGTTAAAACCGTACACCGAATGGATTCCAGTCATTGGAAAAACCAGAGTAGACGTGAATTCTCTCTAGCTGGTGCGAAACGAGACAACGTCTGAGCGAGCACCGAGATGTTGCCCACACTCCTTGCTAACGGCTACGGCTAACGTCTGTAAAGTCGGCGCAATGATTGCGGCTAACGGAACAGGAACTCCAAAAACAACCTCTGTGGTCGAATGTGCTTGAATAACAAAACGATTCACTCTGAATATCCCATAAGGACGGGAATGTCGTCAGCCTGTCCAACATTTTCATCCCGATGTCCTGGCAACTGCTGACCAGACTGCCATGGCATCTTGTATATTCATGGAGCCTACTTTCTCCATCGCCTAAAACTGTAATTGTCCTTGTGTTAATGTTGGTATGCGCGCTGAGAGGACGGTGCACATTCCTCTCGCTCATCTGATCACCATTTAGAAGAGCCGTGAACTTGTGATGCGACGTGAGGAATGCCTGTTCACTTGTTTAGTCTTTCTGCTTCTGCAGGTTTTTTTTTTGCTTGTTTGTTTTTGTCGGTGGACTTTAACTCCCTGACCTGCCCGACCCTTTAAGAAGGAATACATTTCCCCTTTAAAATGTCTTTGTTTGAGGGGAGATTGATGTCACCTGGCACCAGTTCCAGAGACCCTCCCTGATTGGCCGCAGGCAGCAGGTGACCAGGGTATAAAAGGTTGTGGAAGACAGCAATCTGGTTGGGTCTGGTTTCCCCCCCCACTCTCCAGGAGAATGGAGGAGGGAGCCACTGTTTTGTTTCCCTACTAAATGTCTACAGGGGGCCCCGAGTGAGGAACCTAGTGAAATGGTTTTCCTTTTTGGTAACTGGTCTGAATAAATGCCCTTTGTTTGAAAAATCAACGCCTGCATGCTGGCCCATCCTCCCCACTAACACTGCCAACCCCCCCCCCCCCCCCCCCCCCCCAAGTACAACACACGGCCTGCAGAGGATTCCTAATCCCACATCCAGTTTGACCAACATTATATTTAGTGTTTCTTATTTCAAAGAGCAGCAACTGCTTATCTGAAATTTGTGTGGATAGGAATCACCATAACAAAACACACAGTTGCGTTGATTGTACAGACGGGGGACGTCCTCATTAGACGGCGCAGTAAGCCTTTAAAAAGTCCACTGACTCATGTTTTAAAAACAAAATATCATGTAATGGAACTTCCTGCAGTAATATATATGTAATATGTGTGTATGTGTATATATACATACATATATATGATGGTGTGCCAGAGGACACCAAACTTAGGCTTTTACAGCCAAAATGATTCTGTAGATCTGTGACACAACTGCAAACCCTGCAGTCCCCGCAGTGAAAGCGACGTCTGGCCTGCGAGGACCTTCTGGAGTCGACGTTCGGGAACGGGAGGTCGAGGACCCCACCCCATCGCCTCCATCCATTAATACAGGAAAGGGAATAGTCCCCTTTTTCTCATCAGCGTAGCCCGAGGATATCAAGACATCATCTTTTCCACGATTCCTCTGCCGACGGTGTGAAACGGCATAGGAGAAAAGGAATGGTCCTCCCTCTGAGACTAATAGAGCGTGAAGTGGACCTGAGCTATAAATGCTGATGCAATCAAAGGATGCCAATAACCTGTGAAATGCAAACTGTTCCTACGGATGACAAAAGGCGCAGGGGGAACATGAAGGCCGGTTTCCTAAACACAGAGCATCTGAGATCTCGGGTATCGTGGGCAAAAGCACTGTGGATTCAGGTTTTACGGCTGCTCCCGGCTCATCGCACGGTTCCTCGCATCCCGCCGGATTCACGGAGTTCGACAAAACTTTGCGGATGACGCATGAAATACTGTCCAGCATAGGGAAACCCGCATGAATAATGTATGAGTCAGATCAGCTACCGTAAGCAACGGCTGATTGATCATCCGCACATCGTGCTGATAATAATAACGCCATTACAGCGATAATCCAGAGCAGCTGACGAGATCCCCATCTGACGGACACAACGCTGTCCATTCATATTAAATGGCGACTGTTCACACCTATTTACTCTACAGTGTGCTAATGCCTCGGGCCGTGTGGTCTCCTTGCCTCTATATATTCTGCCATATAATATGCAAACCGCTGTGGAGTTATTGGGAGATTGCAGGGCATGTTTGCCGGTGATGCAAACTGGCAGTGAAAAAAAAACCCAGGTGTTGTTAGAAAGAACTGGAGGAAGTTGGGCAGGCCTAGTTATTTTCAGTTTTTTCAGAGGAAAAAGAATCCTGGAATGTGTTTTGTATTCATTTCTAATGTTAAAAAAACAAGTGGAAAATCAGATAAAAAAAAAAAAAAAAAAGATTCTAATACAAATGTAGGTCAAAATCCTCAAAAATTAAAATACTGCTTGCAGTGTACTGTAAGTGCCCCACAGTGGTTTTTTTTCCCCATTGCTTTGAACCACCCACGCCCAGTGTTTTTCCCAGTGTGTACCGTAAACAATGCAGAGTGCCGTCTTCATGCAGCAGGAGATGCGACGTCCGAATGATGGCTCTCAATACACAACACCAGGGCCCTAAAACTGGAGCAGCTAAGTGGAATTCGGCCACCATTCGTTTATATCCTCTCCTACGGTGACAAAAATGTCTTCTGCTCTGCAAAGCCCTTGTCACACCCTCACGGGTGTTGCCACTCAGGCCTGATTAGTCCTCTTTCCAGCACCGCGTGCGGGCACGGGGACAATCCAGAACTCTCTCTGAACCAGCTCCAACGAATCCAGTATTCGCATAACAGAACAGCAGTGGATGGCAGCTCGCAGAAATGTGAATTTTCTCTAGGCGATTTTTCTCTCAGGTAAAAAATGTATGCCACATTTGGGCGGGGGGGAGGGGGGCATGGAGGCACGCACATACAGCATACTGCTTTTCATATCAGTATGCTGTATGAAACTGTCAAATCGATTTATCTCATTTTGCAGAACGGCCAGGCTCAGGTTTCGGAAGGGTCCAGCAGTCCAGACCGCTCTCCTCCTCCTCGTCTTGCACCTGGCAGCTCAACCTGAGCGGAGGTCTAATCATCAACCTGTGTGGGTGTGCAGGGCCTTTTCACAAAGCCAGGTGCAGTCCGCTCTTACTTACTTACTTACTTAGACCAGATTCAAACGTGGTCATTGCTAGTCCGCAATCCATATGAATGTGGGCGCTTTCCCTGTCAGGGGGGCTTTTTATGAAACGCGCTTTATGACGTTAGACTTCTTTTAGCTGTTCTTTCCAAATTAAGATTGGAAAGCAAAACTCTTGGCAAAATAAAATAAATATGAAATAGATTTTTTTTCCCCCCCCAACCATGTTCCTGCACTGTCTGTGCTGCAGAATATATTTGCCGACAGCCTTTGATGAACACAAAATGCACCTACTGACTTTGACAGCATGACGAAATGGTTTTAATAAGCTAAGTCTAATTTGTGTTTTAAATGTAGCGCTGCGTCTCATAAGGTGGTGTGTCACAAATGTTTGTGTGTGTGTGTGTGTGTGTGTGGAGTGAGTTCTCATCATTCAGCTTTAGTTCTAAAACACTTTTGAGCCAATCGTCAAGGTCATTGTTGGATTTTTCTGCCAGTGGAGCGACGTCCTTCTAAAAGTCACGATCATGGGTGTTTTCCCAAATTCCATGTCTCTTCAAATTGTTCCTTGAATCGAGTGAGAGTATATAGAAATAATGCAGACAGTACGTGATATCTACGACGATCACGCTCCTTCACTCGTGTAAACTTTAGAAGTGGAATTGTCTGACCAGAGGCAGTAGTTTCTTTTTTGTTTTCAGACGAACAAGGTTGTCAGAAAGTTGAGTTCTACAAGGATAGCATTTAAATGCCAGCGCTGATATTTTACATTGACGCTGCCTATAACAAGGGCTAGGTATCAAACCTCAATATTTGTTGAGTACTAAAATGTGTCCTTCGCATAGAGTATTCAAAGTTAGCATTAAATGCTTGGTCTTAGGGTGTGTTCAGACAGGTTTTGTTTTTTGGAACAGGCGCTCCCATAGCCTAGGAACCAGACAAATCTCATGTTTGGTTTGCTCTGGCAGACATGTTCGCCCCCCCCCCCACCACCCTCCTCTCGTTCAGACAGATATCCACGTAACCCGGCCCAGGTCGGGGCCAATCACAACCGGATAGGTTTAAGCGCCGTTGAGGCATTTTCGTAAACAACCAACAAGATGGCTGCCGCTGATGTGGAACGTTCTGGATTGACAATCGCGTTGGTATCAAACGAACTGGACGGCATTATGTTAAACTAGAAGCCACATGAATTGGATGTTGGAACTAGCTACGTGGCCTAGCAGCCCACCGCTACGTCCCGCGCGTTTCGTTGCTCTGATTGGTTGTAGCGCAACTGATATTTTGCACTGGTATTCCAAATAAAATTCTGTCATTTTCATATCACTCACACTCTTTGGACATTCCCACTCCGAAGCACCTCTGCAGGCGGCAGTACTGACAGCGGTTCCTCGTCACCTTGTTGATGATACAGTTCTTGTCCCGGTGACACGTGTACACCATGTTCTTCTGGATGCTTCGGCGGAAAAAACCCTGAGGAGACACAGACAGAGAGAGAGAGAAGGGGGGGGGGGGTTTATAAAAGGAAGACTTCCACGACGTTAACCCAATTTTGCTTCTAATCTTCTGTAGCCGCCTATTTTCTAAAACATCCACACAGCTCCATTGAAATTCTCCTGCCACTGGATATCATAATGTCACGGCAGGCTGTATGACAATGCGCTAGATGTTTTGTCTTTTCATTGCCATTAAGGCTGAGAGAAAAGAGAGCTGGTGCGTCCCTGCTGGGAGCTCTGTGGAGCTTCAAATGCTGGATTTAAGCTGAGAAACTAAAGTACAAGCGGGAACAGACAGTGAGGAACCTCGGGGTATCAAACGGTGAGGCTGCTGGTGCAGAGCGGCGGAATAACCGAGGACTTTGGTTCGGCTGTGGGCGGGGAGCGCCGCGTCTGGAACTTGACAAGGTGACATTGAGCTTCTGTGGGAGACCAAAGCCACTTTTCCCTTCAAAAGAAGGCTTTCATTGCAATCCAGTGGTCCAGCGTGGATCTTAATTGGGCCCATTCGATGTTGTAGCGTTAAAAGAGGTAGGTACAGGTAAATAAGCACAGAAACATGGGGCTCCAACAGCGCTTGTGATGGCGGAAGAGCTCTGCGTTGAGAGAAGGGATCATTCCAGGGATCACGGATTCGCATCAAGTTCAGGACATAAAGTCTCGAACTCCACGATCGCCACAAATCACAAGACCGCTAAGCTAATGTAGCCACGGTAATCACGTTTTCCACACTGGTTAAAAAAAAGAGACCGAAAGTCCTTGAGTTTCACAGACGTTAACTTACGGTCATGGTGTACACTTGTGAAGCCTACGTGCGCACCAAAAGGCTCGACGTCTTGACGCGTGTGCAAGGCTGGCACATTTGAAGTAATTAATCACATTAAGTAATCAATTTCCAAATATAATAATCAAGTGATGAATTGAAAATGTGTTTGGTATGACGCTGGCCTGACAATGAGACCTAATTGCCATTTCACTTTCACTTCATTACTCTAATTATTTGAAACAATGGAAAGAATCAGATTTGGACGGCGAGTTCTGGATGAGGGAAGTAATATGCACAACTAAGGCCAAATCTAAACTGAGACGGAAAGGGCCTTAAATACCCCTTTATATCCAAACCTCTCTTTCCTCCTTTCCTGCAAAACCTTTGTTTATTTTGGATGACTCCTCTTGATTGGGGACTTGGGGCTTGTACATGTATTTATTCAATCAAATGGGATTTCGGGAGACTTGCTAATCCCGCCCCGTCATGTAAAAGCGCAATTTGACTGTCATCTTGTGGATTATAGTAGCTAGCAGAGTAGGAAGGTGTATGCTTGGATCTCTTTTTCAGGTCTGTTCCGGTCATGTCTCGCTCCTCCTCCTCACCCTGACATCCAACAACATGGGTGAAGAAGGTGTGGTCGAAGGCCAACAGGCTTTTGAGCAATCCCAGAAGTTAAAGATGCCCTGCCATCTAACTGGGCCTTCTAAGGCAGCTCCTGTATTTTTTATTTATTCCAAAATCTAGTTTTAATACCTTTTCAGTTCACATAATGCTCATAGGTTGCATTGTCTTGAATAAAATTGTTCATCAAACGATCGCAAACTGAATGACATACAATAAACCTGTGGCAGGGCACTGATCTGGGAACGCTGGTTGTTTCCTGGGGCAATTTGGTTTGGGGAAAGAGCTTTTTGCCCTGGGAACCACCAGCCGGGTCAATCCTTCCCTCATTTGATGGATACTTTTGTACAGAGAAGCTTCTCCTGACTGGAAAAAATGGAAAATAGCAGGTGGCAGTATGACAAAAACCAGATTTTTCCTTGCTATTTGCAATGTTTTCAAACCTAATGTTGCCAAAAGACCTTTGAGCCTGGTGCACGTCAAGCATTATTTCTAATGGTACAAAATGACACAGTGTTATATATTTCAGCTCAGAGTATACGTCATAGTATTGCATGTGACATGATTTTATGTCTAAAAACTCTGTAATTCAAACATTCATTGTAGCTTATTAGCATTTTCCCCACATTTTTCTTTTCATATTTTATTACGTTGAGTATATACTGGCCTATGATCGCCACCAGAGGACCTTGCTTACTTCAACATGTCATGAACCATGTCTTCTTGCAGCAGAAAACAACAACCTTTTAGGTGCGAAAATGGCTCATCTTTTTCATAGTGTGGAAATGGAACACAGTGTTTATTGGTATCACATTGGACGCCAACGCCGGCACAGTATGCGCACGCTTTTTGAATTCGTTCGGTAGCCGTTACGCTTGCGTGATGCCAGAAAACGACCCTTTTTGAGCCCTCCTCATCTAAATCCAAATTTAACCGCGCGGTGTGATGCTCCACCAGCGCTGGGCTGCCTGCTTGAAGGAGAGCGATAATGAAGACGACGCGGATCCCCCCTGAAAGTGAAAGTGGTGGACAGAAACAGAGGCCCCGTTTGTCGCTGAGCAAAGTGACAGGAAGTTGAGGAGCGTTTATAGGAAGCGAGAGTCTTCACTGATGTTTTTTTCTTCCCCCTCCTGATATTAATTTGCTATTGCTCTGGGGTCTTTTGCAATGATCATCCATCATCCAGGCCCTTTTGCACATGTTTGCAGGCATTTGTGCCTGAGGAGCTTCATTCGGTATAAGAAGAGGGGGGTTAATACTCCATTTACCATAGCTGCCTGTGACGGATGGGACCTTGCCTTTTCATTAGTGAAGCAGGATGCATGATGGGTAACAGATTAGATCACAGGACTGAAACGGCTGACTCTGTAGCCCATCTCGCCTCGGCCTCGAGCATCCGTCAACCTTCGGACCGCCCCCCTCGGTAGGACAGATACTAACCAAAAGCAGCCAATCGTGTCTCAGCTTTGATGACACGTGACCACTCCGAGGTCACCTCCCCTCAGTTGGTATTATTCATTTTCTTAATAGAGGCCTTTATCCTGGCTGATGTAAGCCAAGTGTGTTCGTAGACATTACCTGTGGGGTCTGATGGATGACCATGGAAGCGGCCTGCATCGCCATCAGCTGCCATATAAGTGTGTTCAGGTTGGGTGCAGAACCCAAGGCTACTCGGGTACTTATGTCATTCAAAGCAGAGAGCATACAGGTCACTTAGCCTTGGGAAATCTGTGTGTGTGTGATAAGTGCTATACAGTATGCTGGGGGTTATGTTGGGAGCTGGAGCTGCTACAGTCTGCGTGTTGTGCACTCACCGCCGACTGTTTCCCAAGACAGATTTGCATTTTGTGAGCTTCGGCTATTTGGGGACGGTTTGTTCACAGTTCACGGCCTGAGCTGCGATGCTCCTCCATTTAAACTTTCCAGTGTCGTGGAGTCCAAAATAAAGGAAGCTATCGTAAGAGCGTGCACCCTGCTCGGTCATAGCGCGAAACCTGTTCACAAAAGCGGACTTGGTGCGCAGTCAGCCGTGAGGCAGGAGTAAATACAGCAGACTCCGGTTAGCAACCAAGCTGGGGAAGGTTTGTTGACATTTCAAGGCCTGCAACGCTTAATGGACAAAGGAATCCTGTTCTGTTCGAGTATAAACTGCCTCATGTGTGATTTGCAGTCCGTTGTGAGATGGAAGTAAATGGTGAAAATATGTGTCTTAAACAAACTGCGTTAACTTCCTGTCCAGTTAGCAGCCGACAATAAGTTACCCGCCCTTTAAGGAGCATTAATAACAGTGAAATGTAGGCGTAAAAATCTGTTAACCTTCAATTCCATATTGTCAAGAGGTGGAAAGATCACTATGAGAACTCCTGAGCCCGACCAAACTCATATCAACCCAGCCCATATCCCCGGGCAGATGTCTCCGAGGTAGTCAAGAAGCTCCTCAGCAGCACGGCGGTAGGTGTGGATGAGATTCGCCACGAGATGCTGAAGGCTCTGGACATTGTTGGGCTGTCTTGGCTCACACGCCTCTTCAGTGTCGCATGGAGGTCAGGGGACAGTGCCTACGACATAGGCAGAGTGGGGTGGTGGTTCCCATTTTTACAGAGGGGGACCAGAGGGTGCGCTCCAATTATCAGGGTAATGCCATGCCCAGTGTCTCTAGGAAAGCTTATGCCAGGTTGCTGGAAAGGAGGCTCAACCCTCGCACTAAAGTCGGCGGCTCCTTCGCCTCAAAAGTAGCAAGTTGAGGTGGTTCGGGCAACTGATCAGGATGCTTCCTGGGCACCTTCCTTTGGAGATTTGTTCGGGCATGTCTAACTGGTAGTTGACCCCGGGGTAGACCCAACAACACACTGGAAAGGTTATATACCTTATTTGGCTTGGGAACGCCGGAGGACCCCCCAGGAGGAGCTGAGAAAACATTGCTTGAGAGACGTCTGGACTGCCTAGTTTAGCCTGCTGCTAATTTAATCTGTGTAATTCTAATCCAGAAATGTACTTTTGTGCACTAGGACCAATGATGTGGCTTTTGAAGTGAGTTTCGCCGGGTTCAGACTACACAATATGAGCCCATCGGATGCGACGGTTGATCGTTTTCTCTCGTGTAGTGCATCATAGTGGACGACAACGGACGACAGTAGGTATAAACCCCTACACAAAAACGGCGTGGTTTGAAGTTAGTCGTGAGACGGAAGCGAATGGTACAAATATGTCTTCAATAAACTGTGTTAGCTTATTGTCTGGTTAGGAACCGAGCTAGTGAGCAGACAGTTAGCGAGCCCATCTTTCTGTCCCACCTATCTTTCTGTAACTTCAAAATTAAGCAAAGACTCGTGGATCAATTCGGCCACTTTTTGGTCTGAACACACAATTCTTCGCATTTCATGATGTCTAAAATGCCAGATGACCTTTTTACAGGAGTTGGGCGTAGGCTACATCCCACAACTGCCACGGTGGGATATTCTTCCATTTTTGTTAAAATACAGTCGTCAACAGCCGTAGTCTTTTGTAAGCATACAAAAAAATGGATTTTTTTCTATTGTATCCCCACCCTTGTTACTTTGTCTGTCACAAGACAAGCCGGTCGTTGTGTGTATAAGTGTGTGTGCCGTATGTAGGCTGTAATGGTGCGCACAACGCGTGTGTAGAAGAGGCTTACACAGTGTTACGCATTGTGTATCTCCAGTGGTTTCTCAACAGCGGTAGTGAACACATGCCACGACTCAGAGCACTTCATCTCTACAAGCCGCCAGGCAAGTGCCTGACACTGGGACTCGCACAATCACCACACTCTTTTGCCTTGATTTTTCTTCTTTAACTCCCCCCTTTTATTTTTTTCTTCATCTGTATTTTCTCTTTTCTCCTCCCTCCGTCTCTTCTGTCTCCCTCCCCTCTTTTCATTCCTCTCCACCGCCACAGGACACAAGTGTGGACCCGAGACTGTAGACTTCTCTGATACTTGCCGGCGCGCGTCCTGCGGGTTTTTACTCATTTGAAGCTTATAAATGTGCAACCAAAGGACACCCTTGAGCTGAGTGTTGTACAAAGGTGTTTACCTAGGTAGAGTGCAGCGGGGAGGGAGGGAGGGAGGGAGTGGGGTGGGGTGGGGGGTTGCTGCTGCTAGGCTAAATAAATGATAGGATGAGAGGTTTCGGCTGTGGGGACACGCTGAAAATGAATCACACCTTGAACACAAGGGTGCAGGGGAGAGCAGAGCGGCTAAACTCAGTTTACCCTCCCACAGTATCTGTCTGCAGGATACAGCGGCTCATCTAGTATCACCTCTGCCGGGGGTTATCTTAATATTCTTGTATTTAAGCTGCTCAATTGGCTTTTGGGCCAAGACTGAACTTCTTTTCAAGATAGTTTTGAATTCAATATTTCTCAATATGTCCTTGTTAAGGTAGGAAATAGGACCCTGAACTTCAGATCACTGATATTCCCCATGGAAACCAAAGATAATAAAGACACTCATATATATTCAAGCTTGTATGAAATATATATACATTAGAGGCACTGAAGGTTAAGAGGTTCCCGTGCAACTATAGTGTTTTTACAAAACTAACAATTAAACATATAATTTCCATATAAATCGTTCCCGTTATTATGCTAGGACCAGAGGTCCAGGCTGGGGTCAGGAAACGGACACAGGCTCTACATGCGTCATGTGACCAAAACAGTACAGTCAGTGAAGCTGAAGTCGGTCAAATTGAAGCCACAAGACTTAAGAATATTTTATTCCATGTAAGAGGTACTGATTTATACTGACAATGAGGGGAGGATACATTGTTTTTTTTTTTTCCAGTTTTAAACAAATTGCTGCTGCCAGGTTAAAATCTCGGTGTGTCTGTTTTTCACGAACTAAGAACAACAGCTTCGTCTTTAGCTCGATGACGACACTTTATTCACGCTTTATAACCGAAGGCATTCAGAGGGCGTCGCGATCTTGAGGGGCCGCAAAGTTTCAGCCCACGCAGAAGCGCGTAAATGACCAGAATTAGAGATACACTCGATCGGAGCCTTTTGGGGCGATATGATTTTGAAAGTTTCACGTCTGTCTCACCTCAGACCGTACCCGCGTGTTCGTGTCAGCGCTTAGCTGCTGCTGCTGCTGCTGTTGTTGTTGTTGTTGGAACCACACCCAACAGTGATGTCACAGCGTCCTGGAGTACAACTGTGCATCACTGCTGCAAGGTCAGCAAAAAAAAAATCAGGATTTTTCAAGGGATGTTATGTTGCAATAATTGTAATATTTCGAAAATATCTTTGTCACGTATTTAATCCACTGAGTTAGCCAAAAACTATCTACAAAATATACAATATCACTATATGTATGTGGACATCCCAAGGTTCATATTAGCTTCTGCTAGCCAATCAGAGGCGTCTTCAAAAGCATCCTCTATGGATACACTTCATAAAAGAAGTCATAAATCGTCACTTTAATTTTCACATTTTCAACACTTTTCGGAGCGAATAGAGATCTTAATAAAACAACAAAAATGATATCACGCTATATCAAACTGATGCACTGCACATTCAGTTGTGTCACAGAGCAGCTACAATCAATTCTTTCTGTTTTTTCTTTTGTTTTTTTTTAATGATTATACCACTACACCTCTCTTCATACCAGAACTCCCTCCATGCTATTGCACAGATAAGGCCATGTTGAGATGCGGCGTCGGGGCATCAGGGGACACAGGCCCAGCCACCTGGGAGACGAGGCCACTTCCCCCTGGACTGATAAACTGCACCTTAACCGAGATCATTATCCAACATCTTGTTATCTTAATGGGCCAGGGATAGGGTGTCAGAGCGGCGGCCCCGCCATCTTAGGCCCTTCTCATTTACAGATTAAAAAACGAAAGTACCGCCCATTAATTATTTAGTTACAATCCAACCCCTTGTCCACCTGGCCTCCTCCTCTTTCTCTCTCTCCACCGCCCCCCCCACCCCACCCCCATCGACTGGCTGTCCAGCTCTTTGGACTCAGCCGCAGCGTTTTGTGTTGCCTGAGCATTCAGTACAGCCAAGGGGAGAGAGGCAGAGCGGCGGATTAGCTTTCGCTCTTAATCGTGTCGACATCTTATCACTGCCGTGGAAAGTGGAGAGGACACTGGAGACCCTGGGGGGTTCCAGAAAAATGAGGAGAGGTAGAGTGGAGAGTAGGAAGGAGGGGTGGAGAGAGAGAGAGAGAGAGAGGGGGTGGGGTGATATTTATCCAGTCCAGGCTATTACCTACATCTGTAGTTCACTAGAAAGACGCGGCAGAGTTCAGGAAGGGGACTGGGACTGGCAGAACTGGCAGAGTATGGGACAGGTTGGAGAGGGAGGTTTCCTAAAACGTTCCCCGGGGGGGGGGGAGTTCACCTGAAGTCACTTAAAAAATTTTACAGTGTGAATTGTGGAAGAAGTGCCCCCCCCCCCCCCCCCACTCACTGGTAGCATGCAAAAAAAAAACTTCTTCTCGTGATGCAAAACAAATGTATCCATTTTGTACTTTAATGATGGGGTAAAAGCTCTATAAGAAGAATTTAAGGTATAGGTTCATATAATAGGTTTTTAGGCCCTTATGCAGATTTGACAATTTCCCACGTTGCCCCCCCATCAAAATAGACAGCAATGCGTGCCACAGATCCGATTCAGGGACACTGCCAAAAACAAAAACGTATGCCATCAGAATCATTTGGGAGATGTTCTAATCACATAAAAATTCCACATGTAGGGGCTAAAAAACAACAAAAAAAAGGAGGGGGGGTACTGAAAATCTCTGGATACTCTGGCTGGTCACGGGTCAGCCCCTTGCTGCGCAATGTGGACCGGAGAGGACCAGTGAAACTGAAGGCAGGGAGCCACCGGGATCACCGCTCGCGGCCACGCGCGTCGGCAAATATGCCAAGCCGGCAGAGAGCAGGTTTAGCCTTCAAAGCAAGATCTGTGGCCAAACGGAAAGCGTGGGGGTAACATCAACTTACTGACTGACTGACTGACCGCGAGCGCAATGGGACCTCCTGGTACGTTGCCAGGGTCTCCCTTACTTCTTGTTTAACTTTTGAGATTAAACCGAAAGGAAATGCGCACTTGAGACGGGCTAAACCTTGTGGACTCTATGTAAAGCTAACATGGGCTGCTGGTCAGCTGCCAGGCCTGGTGTCGCCGCGAATGGACCGACTTCTCACTCGTAGCAGGGAGATTGTGGCTAAAGGCCACATGGTTTGGCTTTAATCGAGGGGCTGCGTGCTCACTTGACAGTGTGTTTATCAAATGTTTTCCGAGTCTGTTGGATGAGCTATGAATTGCAACAGTTCCAGCCCCTAAAAGTCAACAATTTTGAGATGGAAAAAGTTCCACATTTTCTTAAGGCACTCGGCACGCAACCCCCCCCCCCTCCCTTTCTCCGGGTGGGAACACCTGAAGGACTTGAGCGTCTGTGCCGAAGCTGAAAGTTGACATTTTGGGGTGGGGGTGGGGGGGGCAAGCAAAACAAAATGGGGACAGCGGTGGTGTCGCGGTTCATCTGCTGTATCAACCGAAGAAACAACAGGACCAAAAAAAAAAAAAAAGGAACCCGGCCCGCACAAAGACCTGCATTGTTACTGTGGCAAACGTGAAACCTCAACAGATAAGGCACAAACAGAGCGGCAGTCAACAGCTACAACAGGGGAAAACAAGAGACAGCTCTCTCAGACCCCCACTCTTCCCCTCTGTTCCTCCTCCTCCCTACATAATCGCCCCCCCCCCCCCCCCGAAACCCAATCAGAGCTTATCTATCCATCCGAGCACCTAAAGTGCACAGATGGACCAGGATATACAGTAGAGATTTGGAAGGCGAACAAGGGGGAAAGTAGAAAATAGAGGAGGAGGGGCGAGGGGGGGGGGGGGGGGGGGGTGAGAACAAGAGGAGGAAGAAAAAGGCGAGATAGCGAGGGAGAGGCCTGAACAGAGGAGCTGTGTGACTCACCCAGTCTGCTCTGAATAGCTGCAGAGACACCGAAGCGGAGACCAAGCGAGAGGCATGAAAAGAGAACAGCGGCGATAGAATGGAGGAGGTTTCGGATCGCCCAGTCCTCCACGGGCGGCCCCCACACTGTGTGGCCCTATTCTTCAGGTCTGCCGCTCACCATTCAGCGCTCGTCTTTCGGCCCCCGGAGTGATCAGAAGCCATCTTTAAGCTCTCTCTCTCTGTCTCTGCCCCCCCTACCCCCCCATTCTGCTCACTTACGCGTTAACACACGCACCACACAGAGTCTGACCTGTTGCTGACCGGGCCAACACATTTGAATCTAGGTCTTTCTGTGGATCTGGTTTTGGTGTACACCGACTCCCGGGAAACATTGCTCGCTCTTTTTTGTTTGTCGCTTGGCAGCTCGTGAGGCGCCTGATGAGAGCCGCCAGAGTGAACCAAAACAGCTGGAAAGAGCTGAAAGACGCCAAACAACACATTTTTTTCACACATGCAAATATTGATCAGCGCAGCTTTAAGCGTGTATAACAGCAAAAAAAAAAAACGTGACCAAGGTCGATGGAGTTGCCACGGTTTCAAGTTAGCGCTAACGCGCAATCATGTTCGCAACCACGAGCAGAAGTCGTCACTCCTTTTTGCGTCGTCGACTTGTGAGCCCACCTACTTCTTCCGCGAGGATGTGCATGAATTCCTCGGGGCCTTTTTTTTTTAAACGGCGTGACCGCGCACTCCCGCAGACGCACCGAGCGGAGCCGAACGAACGGAATTATCGGGGCGATAATAGCTGGTCGCAGATTCATCACTGACGTGGATATGTCGGAGGTCATTTAGGAACAGCGATGCCATTATGACAAGTTGCCATTTACGCTGTAGAACGTCCCGACATCAGCCAATATATCATTTTCAAAATTCACAAATATAAATATTGGTTTTGGCCTCAATAATATCAACTTGATGCTGCAGCTTTTTAGATGTTTTTTTTATACATTGATGCCAGACTCCTATTGAAAAAATGTATACTTTTAAAAGAAACAAATTTTCTGAATACGTGTTAATGAAGCACTTTCTTCTTTTTACCTTTTTTAAAGTTGCGCAGTTATGCAAGGATGTTGGGGCCTCTACTGGACCCCAACATCCAGGGTTGGAGAGTGCGTATCATCGGCCAAGAACTAACCCTATCTTCATCAGTTCCAACCACTCCCAACATCACCTGTCGCCCTTTTTTTTTTTTTAACTTGAGGCCTACATCTATGGTTTATCTCTACAGTTAGTGACTTCTCTCGAAACAATGTATGCATCCATCTCCCCGTCATGACTCCACTCCAGAAGACTCTGCACCTGGTTTTAACCACGCTCTAATCTGTCCCTAATCCCTCTGGCTCACACTTCATTAGGAAGTAAAAGCGTGGAGAGGACTCACACTGAACTGATATATTAGAAATCAAAGGGACCAAGTACATGTATCATGTATTAATCCTTCTCGGCCCAGGCCCCCCGCCCCCCTCCCCCCCTTGTGGCTGCCATCATTCATCAGGCTGCTTCCTTCTCCCCCCGTCACGAGCCGGGTCCACCAACCCAGAGTCCTTTTTGGCGAATCATGTGTTTATTAAAACTCGGGACTGGGCAGGGTTTTCAGATTGTTGACATCATACAGTACATACCTGTAAGAACTGGAGTCAGGAAGTGGTTAGCCTAGCTTAGCATAAAGATGTGGAAGCACACTGAAAACCTGGCTCTGGCAAAAAAAAGAGAAAAAAATGCACCTACCAGCACCTTTTTTAAAGCTCCCTAATTCAAGAACTGGAGTCAGGAAGTAGTTAGCCTAGCTTAGCATAAAGACTCGGAAGCACACTCAAAGACTGGCTCTGGCAAAAAAAAAGAGAAAAAAATGCACCTACCAGCAACTTTTTTAAAGCTCCCTAATTCAAGAACTGGAGTCAGGAAGTGGTTAGCCTAGCTTAGCATAAAGATGTGGAAGCACACTGAAAGCCTGGCCCTGGCAACTAACTAAAACCAAACTGATCAGGAAAACGAACACTTGAGCAAGCATCACGTGATACGAACTACCTGAAATGACAGAAACCACCTTTGGGAAATATTTATTTGACGTGTACTTTGATTATTTAGTTTTTAGGCCCAAGTCCCATTTTTTGGATGACTGAAAGAAAGGCCCGAGGCAGTATATCACCGGTTGAACAGCAGATTGCACTGCAGAGGAGAGCGGAGAAAGATGTTGTGGCATAACAATCATATCTATATCCCGTCACACCTCTGCGCCGCTGACCCTCTTCGTTTGATGTTCTCTCTGTCTATTAGCGCTCGGGCTCCTTTTTTTTTATGTTGTACAACGTTGACAAATCACATTACGGAGTGTGTGTGTGTGTGTGTGTGTGTGTGTGGCTGTATAGATTATGGTGACAGGCAGAACGCGGGCGGAGAGAAGGTTTTCCGGCAGATCCATGTCCTCTTTTTTTTTTTCCGCTCACTATCTCTTCAGTAAACTGTCTACTCAAGCGGGCTCTTCGTCATCATCATCGCCGCCCTGCAACAGCGGCGGACAAGCGGGGAGTAAATAAAGATATGAAGAGCACATGGGGGGAGGAGGAGGCTTATGAGATGTGTGGGCCAAGCGTATGTAGGTGTAGTGGGAAATAAAGCGGAAGGATAACTGTGAGTGATCGACGTAGGGCGAGCAAACACAGAGAGTGTGTTTTTAAAAATGTAAATGACAACTGAATGTGCATTCTACTACAAATTAAACCCACGTGTATACCATTTGTTCTAAACCCTGGGGCAGACGCATAAAGCTAAAGCAAATATGTGAATGCAGATCCCCAAATTTCCACGGAAGCAGAAACATGCATATGCAATCTGCGTTACCAGATTTATCAACTCCTGCATAATGCATTGTTACACCAAAGAGGTTTTATTTTTAGTCCTGTTTGAGTGTGCGTGTGTGTGTGTGTTTGCCTGTTAGTCAGCAGGATATCTCAAAAACCAGTGAACCCCCATGTGAGCCCCCCCCCCCCCCCCCCCCACTGAAGACCTACGTCAACAACACACAAACTCCTTACTCGGCGAAAAAATGAGGATCGTTATCAAAATGTTATTCTTGAGTTTTGTTAAAAGTCAAGGGTTCAGTTTTGCAAACACGTGCCCAGATCGCGACGCCGGGGCCCGACCTGACCTGGGGCCAGTTTCACAAAGGCTAGACATCCGACTTTCATTTCGATGTCCCACTAATCTAAGATCAAATTGAGACTGGCTTCTGACTGCTGCTGGGTGGCACAGGCAAAAGGCCTGGGGGAGGAAATAAACCTTAAAAATGAAAGAGGCCTAAAGAAACACACAGTGATACTTGCAGGTTGTGGAGCATCCTCCCTGTTTTCAACAGGTGTGTTCATTTGCGCCTCCACCTTGCTTACAATGCTAACATGTCGTTACGCGGTTGTTATAAAAGACTTTAAAAGACATTGGGGACGTGGACTTGCATTTGCTCGCTTTCCAAAAGTTTGATCGAGGACGAGCGATACCACTCTCGTCTCGTCGCGTGCAGCGCTAGAGGCAATTAGCCTAGCTTAGCAATAGGACTGTTGCTTGCATGCAAGACGCACGGTGTCAGTTAGCGAGCTCGACCCTCTGAGAGCGTATTTCCCGTAACCCTCGAGGCTAGTCCTTTTAATGCACCGAACATGGAAGACCTGTGATGTAAAATAAGAAATAAAATGCCACCTGAACTCCCCCTTTTGACGTTTTCATTCTCCTCAGCTCAGATCTTACAAGTACCTGATTTCAAGTTTAAAGTTCACACTTGGCGATATCTTTAACAATGCTGGATGGTGGAGCATTCACTATTTATACGCCAGGTAAGCCGGTCCTTTTACGTTACATAACATTACATTTACTCAGCTGACGCTTCTTTTTTTCTCCAAAGCGACGTACAATAAGTGTACATTCAAAGAAGTGCATCAGCTTCATCAATTGTGCTGCACTGCTTCTAGAACCACATGCGTTCTCATGAGAATAACGAAACATCCTCTGTCAAAAAGAATTCCGGTTTTGTTGAGAAATCCGACGTGTGTCTGAATGTAGGTGAGTGCATTCATCCGTCGCGTCCCTGCCTGCATGTGGCTTTGAGCCGGCGGTTCAGATGGAGGAGTGTTTCGTGAGCATTCTGAATTGTGTTTCATTCAAAGAGGGTTATGGTCTCCCGCTTGTCACACCAGTTCCGTCAAGCTAATCCCGCTTGTCAACGCCTCAGGACCCAACAAGTAAAAGAGGGGAGGGGGTGGGGGTGTTCACGGCTCAAAGTTTTGTCTTCGTCCCTAAAGGCCTGTCAGCGCTGGCGACACGCGTACAGATTCAAGCCGTCCTTCTTTTATGGACATTTCGGGGCTTATGCAAAACAATGTTAAGACGTCATTTTCTAAACTGTTCTGCATCCATTCCATCCCCTAGCCTCGCCTCTACTGATATCTGCACATGCAGATAGTTTTACTTTCATTTGTCGAGGGTTTAACTGTCTTCGCCTCAATGCAATGGGCAACGGAGGTGAACGCAACATTACTTGTGGGGCTGGGAGACATATAAGCACCTTTCAGACATGGGCTATGCAGCAGCACTAGATCCATCTATCTGTTAAATTCAGACACATGTAAGTGTTTTTTATGGCTTTATTTAAATAAGATGCAGAAGGAGGTCAAGATGTTAATGATGGGACTTTTTCTTTTTGACATAAGAAGAATGTCCTCAACTACTTCAAAAAAAAAAAAAAAGCCCATTCACAGTGTTTTGCAGCTCATTCAACTGATTTTCTTTTCTTTTTCCATAAAAGATCATATTTAAAGTGATCAATTTATGCGTTTAAAGCTGCCTTGATTTTTTTTTGGTTTTGTTTGTTGGGACAGCAGGACAAGATGTAAACACAACACCGCCATATTACCAGGTTGTGAAGTTAGCATCCCGTTTGCCTATTCACGCATCCATAAGTTAAGAGAGCAACGTTATCATTCATGTGGAGTCGTGTTTGTGTCCACTTTATGCCACTTTAGTCCAACATCCAGTCTCATTTTGGCTCTGTCTTTGGCCCCCACCAACTTATCCATCTGACAATAGCTGGCTCTTTAGCTGCTAAATGCTAACCTTGTCTGTTGGGTGCAGGGTGGGTAGTCTACGACTGAAAAAAACAGTCAAGTGGTGGGCTGTAAAACCAAAACAATGAGCTGAAGGAGGCTATAAAACTGCTGCAGAACTGAAGGGAACCGTAGAGCCAGGTGTTAATTCTCTGTGGGTTCCTCACTACTAAGTGACCCCTGTCACGTTGCACCAAGTCAGTTTGATCCACTGTCAATATAAAAATATGACTTAGTGCGGCTTTAATATCTCTTTTATCTAACCTATAGACCCTACGAAATCTGCCGACAGTCTGCTCTGTGGACAGGGACGCTGTTACTGGAAAGGGTTGACGAAACGCGACAACGGTTTGACAAGTAGACGGATGTCTCATAGCCAGCAGGTCCTCGTGCTTGGTGTCGGTACGGACATCATGTTCAGATAAAGTTACAGGAACTTTTAATAAGATTCTTTCTGGCGTCCGCCCGTACCTGGGACATTTTCCTGTGTGAGTTTTCAGAAGGACACTGTTAAAGACGTCCAAAAACGACCAGGAAGTGTAGGGGTGACTGAGTGTGAAGGCTGCCTTGACTTTGGAGGTTTTCTCGACTTTGGGTCAACGCGGATTAAACTGTCATCTGTTGCATATGCATGCGCTTCTGGAGGCCCATATGCCTGCACCCGGGTTTTAACAATTCAAATCAGCTCCGTGTCCACGCTGCATAATCGGCCGAAGGCTGGGCAACACACTAACTCAGTCATGCAGAAGTCAAACACTGCGAAAAAGTGCCACTACTAGCTATTAGCATTAATGCTTTTTCCTGTTGCTGTGTGCATTTGGTGTCCTGTGAAGTCTTGCCGTTTTCTCAGTTTTAGGGATTATTCAGTTATTTGAAGACATTAATCAAATAAACATTTGGTCTACAACATGTAATAAATAGTTTTTCATAAAAACGCCGGCTTGCCTGTCAGCCAAGCAGATAACACTAATGGAAATGGAAACAAGTACAAATTGAACCGTTTCAACATTCAGAATTAGTTAAACAACTTGGAATGAGCCCTGCAAGACTCATGGATTTGATTGACCCTGGAATTCATGAGGTCCCACTTAGAAAATAGCCTGCATTAACTTTCTGTGGTGTTATATGTTGGTGTTACATGCTTGCAAAAATGCCCATTCTGATTTCCCAGAGTGCACCTTCAAAAGCCCTGTTTCGTCCCACCAACCGGTCTAAAAGCCCAAAGACATTCAGTTTCCAACCACCGAAAACTGGAACCAGGGAACGCTAAATGACTTTAGCCGTTAGCTGGGACAGTGAGCCAGCATGAACAACACCAAGACCCTGAAACTGAAGCAGCTGAACGGAACTCAGCCATCACCCATTTTTACTATTCATAACTGTGACATGTCAAAATGTCCTCCTGTGAAAAAGGCTATGGCGATTTCTGACAGAGCCCTATTGTACGAACTCAACTGAAGATATATGTGAGTTTGTACTGCATCTACTACTTCACTTATTTGTCCAATGCAGTACAAATATTCATCAGGATTCACTCTAATTAACTGCATGGTGTGATTTCTAATGAGTAGGGATATCTAAAATAAACCTTTCTAACTGTCGCATGTCTTCAGATAGTCCTTGTATTGTCTGATGGCGCGTATATAAAAAACACCATATTTATTGCTACAACCCTGGATTACTGCCATTTCTGGGAGTACCTTGGTGATAAAAACCAACAAATGTTTGGACACTCACTAGTAAAACAGCTATTTACAGCGGCCGGACTGGCCTCTCTGTGCAGCGTGAATTTGCCATATTGCTTGCATAAGTGCACGCATGTGAATGTGCGCGGGCTGTCTTTTTAACAAGTGCTCCACATGTGCATTGACAGAGCCCACAAAAGCGCACACTCCGTTGTGTCTCCGAGTCTATTTGTGGCTCTAATTGGCACATTCACTGGGCAGTAAAAGGCTCTTCTCGCTGGCTAAGAGCCTACAGCTGTACAGCATGCTTGGTTGCATCTATCCAATAGAAGGGGCTTGCCCCTCGCACTGCAGACAACAATGCCTTCGCTATGGAGACAGAAATACAACACAGGGAGGGGAAAAAAAAAAAAAGAAAACCCCCCCCCCTATAATCCGCTGCTTAATCCTCTTGAGTCAAGATGTTACAAAAATCGAGGCCATTCCGCCATGAATTGAACTATTTTTACATCAGCGCTCCGCGGAGTGAGAGCGCTGTCTGTACTGACAGCGATTTTTACCTCATTCACCGCCCCGCGTCTGTCGTTAGGGAGGCACAACGCTGCCCCCAGGATGCTCAGCCCTGCAGCCATGTGATCCAGCACCGCGATGACGACTCTCATCTGCCAGTGTGTGTGTGTGTGCGCCCAAACTAAGCTGCCGCGCGCAAGCCGCACTGTTTAATTCATAAACAGCGCAGATGAATCCCAGAGTTTCTCTCGCGCGGCGGGGTTTTCCCTTAAAACGGAGGCCAAGCGCGGCGAGGTCAGAGGCCCATGACGGGCAGTTTTTTTTTTTCTTCTTTTCTTTTCTTTTTTTTGTTGTTACGATGAGGCTTATATTGGCGCACAAACGGCATGGGAGTCCGCAGAGAACTTGGTTTGACCCGGGGGCCTAGTGAGTGAGCTGATCACCACCTCCCTCTGGGCTTGAAACTCCAAAGGATTCCTAGCATACCACTGCTTCAATTACAGAGGTGGGGAGGAGAGAGGACATCGCGCCGCAGTTTGGCTGCATGGGAGAAAGAGGGAGGGAATTATACAGGCTGTCTGCAAGGAGTACGTGCAATTCTCAAGAGGGTATTACTGTAATCCTTTACTGTTCCCACTAAGTCATGCGAAGCTTTACCTTTTTAATTTTCAGATGTTTTACACAGGAAACGCTGCAGAATTATTTAATTATGCTTTTAAGGGTACAGTTTATTTAGCAGCCCTTTTTTTTTTTTTTTTTTTTACTTGTATATCCATGTGCATGCGGGCGTGAGCTGTTGCCAAGCAACCGCTGCTGCAACTGGGATAAGACAGACAAGTGCTGGCAGGGCAAATGTTGGAAGGAATTTCTAAAAGTAGAACATTTGAGAATGGCAGACTGCGACTGAGAGGAGGTGCTGGTCCCGTCTTAAAGGGACACAGTCTCTCTCACTTCCCTCTACTTTTTAGTCCCACAGTTTGGTAGTTTGGTGCTACATTTGTACACCTGCAGCTTCCTCAGTGCCACTGAGTGGGTGGTGCTCAAGGCCTTTTAAAACATCTGCACAAATAAAACCAAACATCTCTGGACGGCTAATTACTTCAAGGGGTGTGTGAGGAATATATGTCTTTCTGTGAACTCTTGGGTGAACTGACCCTTCACTAAAGCACCGAGACGAGTTTTACTCATTATTTGTTAGGGACTCAAATAAACGTAAAGCCATCAATGCTCTGCATTACTTCTGCAATGCAACCTTTAACACTCACAGTCACTCCTATGGGCAATTTAGAGCGTAGCCTGACTGATACTGGATTTTTAAGGCCAATATTAATATAAATGTTTGAGACTTAGCCGATATTGCAATTCTATGTAACATGAACAAGCATTTTGATAAGAAAAACCCTTGTCCTCCCTTTTAACTATACTCCAGTGCAGCGTGATGTTCTGACCCCCCCCCGCGGTTACCACTGCCGCAGCCTTAACACACTACCCTCATTCAAACGCCTTACTCACCACAAACTATGACACTATGTCACTCATGCCGGGTTCAGACTATGTGATATTTTCGTCTGCCACTGTGTCAGACTAGCTGAAAACAGAGTTGGTCCCCAACCAATCATAGCTTGCCGTCCTTCACGACGCGCATGATGTCATCGGGAAGCAGGTGCTACAGGAACAAACTGGCATCTGAAGCGGTGTGCATGATACTGGCTGTACAAACTGTGACCCTTTCCGCTGTTTCGCAGTTCCACCTAGCAGCACTACCAACGTCATTCCTCTTTCACGTCACCGTGTTTTGCAGAAGAAGAGCGCTCTGTGCTCCTATTGGTCAATGTCACGGCCTTGGAATTCGTTGCAGAAGGCAAACATATTGTCCGACACGCTTGTCTTTTTGTCAGGACTTCGTGAGGTGTCTCAGATGCAGCATCGATTGTCGTCCACTATGATACACTAACTGGGATAAAGCGTTCAAATGTTCATTACCAGCGCCCTACGTCTGTTGGGTCAGGCTATTATCGGGCTGATATTGTGCAGTCAGAACCCGGCATTGCGCCACGGAGGTACGGAAGTCCTACCTTGCAGCCCTCACAAGCGCTGACACCATAGTGGTATCCGGAGGACTTGTCCTGGCAGACGAAGCAGGGCTTGTAGACTCTGGGAGGGGGCGGCGGGGACGGCGGGCTGGGGACGAGCTCCTCAGAACTGGTGCTCTGCGTTTCAATGGCTGCAGGGAATGCAAACAAGAGAAGAAAGACGATGAGGAGGCTTGCTTTCAAATGACTGAATGATTCATTGAGACATCTGGAACTGGAAAAGGACATTTACATTTAAAACCAGGAAACAAAGACATGATTCAAAACTGCCTCACCACGATTGTTTTCTCCAAACCTTAGAGGCCCAGACATATTCCTGGATGGTATAGCTCACTCCAAATGCCAAAGGGAATATGCTATATCAAAATATGCTATGTTTACTTTAGTAAGAGCGTGGTTTGATGCTGGTTGGTTGACATCCATAGATACACCCTCTTGTCCTGGTTCAAGCACAGTCTGATTAATGTGAAACAAAACGTAGATGTGGCCTGTCTGATGGAAAAAGGAAATTCTTGGCAAATCTTGGCAATAGGTTAGATTATAATAAAAGATGTGAAATCACTGATTCAATCTTGTTTTATGCAGGTCAGAAAACCCTCTTTTGGTCTTAGTAGGCTGAGTCATCCAAGCCCTAGGGATGGTAATGGTCCGCCGGCTCGGTCAAGTGGAAATCTAAGCCAATATCGGATGGATTGCCATGACATTTGGACATTCATGTTTCCCCCACGATCAATTGTAATAACTGTGGCGATCCTCTGAAATCTTTTGGTCCAATACTTGGTTGTTTTTTTTTTTACGACCCAAATACCTGCAACTAATGACATTCAAACCTCCTTCGGCAATTTGCCAAATTTAGTATGCTAACATGCTAAACTCAGATTGTGAACATGGTAAACATAACCTGCTAAACATGTTAGCATTGCCATTGAGCGCATGTTAGCAAGCCGATGTTAGCGCAAGTTTCTGTTTACATTTAGTGTTTCTCACCCAAATTAGTCTCGCACGGCCGGACCTGTCTCCACGGCTCAACCCATTATCATTCTGGGATTGGGGGGGGGGTGGCGCTCGGTATTGCGGCGCCAAGCCCAGGATGCAGCGACGGTGCCCTTGCAAAACGGTGACATGCAGACAGCTGGAAGGGGAGGAGACTCCCAACTGAAATAGTCAGCCAATGGCGGACTTATCCTGTGAGTCAGGCTACATCCAAACCTATTGTGGGTTCAGGTCTAACAAACCCTGCTGAATGCGTTTCCCCTCCTCGTAACACATTCGCAAAGCCAATTTCATTGTTTACATCCATGTTTACTTGCCAGCAGTGATCCACATCGCTGTCTCTACAATCCACCTTAAAAGTTATTGCATATAGCCAATATGGGGCCTGTACATTTTTGCGTTGTCATAACACCTGGTGAGATTCGGCTGTTGAATCCGGTCCCTGTGGCACAAATCAAGCTAAACGCTGTCTGGCAAAGACACGTGTAAGAAGTGGTGAAAGGCCATTTTTCTCGGGCTGAGACCAGAAAGCAGGTAAAAGACATATCACAGAGGTGTTCGTGGGAGATGTGCTCGTAATTTGCAGAAAGCACTAAAAGTACTTCGTAACGCACTTAGCACCTTGAAGCGAAAATGTACCAGACTTTGAGTCCACGTAGAGGCCGAGCGGCGTGTGTCCACGCGCACACACAACCTCAGAAAATGGAAAAGCAGTCTCTCCAGCATCTCCGCTGATTAGATTACTTTCTTCTGTACTTCATCAGAGTAAACTCAATTACTGATGGTAAGGGACAAGCTCTTATAATTACTGGACCCTCGTCCCCTGCACGGAATTCCCTGGCGGTTTAATCTAATCTTCCGCTGCGTTCACCCCGTGTGACTTTATGCGCGCATGTCAAATGCGCGGCTTTGCATTCGGCAACTTCGGTGGCTCGAGGGAAGACTTAACAAGTCTGCGGCACGTGCACGCCCGTACGCGGGGATAAATGTTACCTCTGTAATACGGGACGGGAAAGTAAGATGACCACCGAGGTTAATTAGAAAGAGATGATTTCATACTCTCGCCTATCTATCGATTGTCGCCCTTATCTGGGTTCTCGGAGCAGGGGGGGGGCGCCTGCGCCTCGTTGTGAAACAGTGACGGCATCGGCCGCTTAAAAGTTCTGTAGAATCTTCAAGCAGACTTGCGTGAAGCTGACATAATGGTGCTGCGTTAGGATTTTTAGGAAAGTTTGCCGGCCTGAATTTCAAGTGGCGTTCATCTGAGAGTAAACAACTTCAGTAGGGGACGTCAGCCATGTCATTTCTCCGTTCTTTAAACGTGGCCTGGTTTCACTGACGAGGACGGACGTCGCATTGCTCCAAGTGGTCCCCCCCCCCCCCTCTCTCTCTCTCTCTTTTTTTTTTTTTCGTTCAGAAGCAGCTTTCACATAAATCAGATGTGTGGTGAGACGCCGAGGCCTGATCTGATGGGGGGCGGGGGGGGGGGATAAATGCTGTGACATTTTGTGCATCTATGTACGCGCATATAACTAGTATATTGTACCAGTGCAAGTAGAAGTTGGGCTTAAAGTCTTAAACTTTAAGGAACAGAAGCATTTTATTTAACAGAATTCATAAAAACCAAAGGTCTCTGTCATTTCAAGTGTCTCATGTCCACATCAAATCCAGGCGCTATTTCGCAGACTTCTCCGTACAGTTATCCACATGCGCTGCTGCATGTGTCTCCAGTGCATCTTAGTTGGACTGGGCTACACTGTAAGTCAGCCCTACTGCGGGCGGGCTGCGCTGATGCACCGGAGGCCGTCAGAATTGTCATTGAGAAGAGTGACTGGAACAGTCTGGCCTCTTGTAGTTTCAACCACGACCGTATAGCCAGCTAGCTAACAACTATCTATCAGCAAACACATGGAGGACTTGCAATGGGTGGGCTTCATTAATGAACCTGACGATCAGACACATTTTAGATGGCACCAAAAAAGAACTAAGTAAGGTTCGATACCCGGCCCTCGTATTACTTTTTTTTAGGGTTAATCATTGACAAGTATGTCACACTATTTATTGGGATGCTGTTTAAGAGACGTTCCTTGCATTAAGGGTGTAGTATGCACACCTGAGGAACAGTCCAAAAATCCAAACAGGTTCACTTTACGGTCACATAAAAGATTCAAATCGCCACATTGAAGAAGCTGCGACCACTTAAACAATATACATTTATTTTTTTAAGCGACCTACTGTTGTAACTCAAATCTTGATACAAGCACGCGCACCCCGAACGCGACTCGCGTTTGTCGAGGTGGCTCTGTTAGCATGTTAGCATGGCTGCTCGGGCGAAAGTTGCGGTTCGCTTTACCCACGAGCTCCAACGCCTCCCTCTCTACCCCCCCCCCTCTCCACAGAGAGAACCCCACAGCAACATGACGGATCGTCCCCGTGTCACACACGTGAGGAAGGAAACAAGGTGTTCACTCGCGGCGAGGGTGGTGATGATGATGATGATGATGATGATGATGAGGATGTATGACTGCTGGAGCACAAAACCAACGTATATTAGCCATCCCCAGGTGGCGCGGCGCACTTTAACATACATCCAGAGGAAAAATACTTTTTGCTACTGATGTGCCTTCGGAGCATTTGTGACGGCTGGGTAGCCCCACACCGAGGAGAGGACGGCGCCGACAATTCAGCCCTGCTGCCTATTTGAAACTCATGGCTGCATCTGGGAGGCAGTGCGACCACCTGCAGACAGATGGGACGCATAAACATAGATTCATTACACCCCTCAGAGTGTGTGTGTGTGTGTGTGAGGAGAAGGAGGGGGTGGACAATGGGTACCTGTACGCTGGCGTATAGGCCCCATCAGGTGTAGGGGAGCCTTTTTCCATTTTCTGCGTGATTAAGCTTTGAGTCGACTTCCCCGCATGTTAACATACGCAGGAAGCTCCATTTAGATGGAATTAAAGGCCGGTGGCTCAAGAGCAGGCGGAGAAAAGTCCGCGGCTGGGCCACGGCTGCTGAACCTTTAGCCCCTGGCTGAACCTGCTGCTGGGGTCAAGCAGGAAAGCGCACACTCCTTCGCTTGGAGTCTGCAGGCCGAATGACGGGAAAGACTAGAGAAAACAGTGCCTCTGATTGCCCCCCCCCCCCCCCCCCCCCCCACCCTCCGTTCCCACTGGGACCGAGCCGACCGACTGCTACACAGGGCCCGATACTGGCTCTTGTTAAGTATCAGCTGGTCTGCAGAAAAACACAGCTGACAAAAAGCCCTGCGCTCAAATTAGAATGTTGTTTTGGCTGAGAACGTTGAGACATGATCTGATTAATCCCATCGCGTCTTGATCCGATAAAGACGCTGCGTCTTTATCTAATCAGATCAAGTCAATCATGTGCCATCGCTAGTGGCGTCCGCCGCGGTCTCAACATTAAAGCGGGGCAATGTCATTTTAACTGTAGCAATGAAATGCTAAATACAACTCAACGGGGGTTATGGGCTTTGCCGCTAAATTCATTTCATTCATTTGACAGGGACAGGGCCGGTTGATGAACGCCGGTTATAATATATATATATTATTATATAATATAATATTATTATTATATTATTTATAATAATACAAGATGTAAACATGCCGGAGTTAGCAAGAATGCTAAGCCTCGCTTGGGCCGGTGTTGTGGCTAATGTTAGCGAACGTTGGCAAAGTTTAGCGACACCATTACCCTCTCGTCGTAATCACAGTTACAAGCAAGTCCCTTTGGCTCATCTCAGCGCTGAGCACACCTGCCGAACGCACCTTTTTCGGCGCTTGAACGCAGCATTTTGACTCCTGTGGCTCTTCAGAAAAGGCCGACCTTCTCTTCGGGCACGACAGCTAACCGTTAGCATGCCGACAGAAAGTCGCGTCAGAGAGAGAAAGGGGTTCCTCCTCGTTCTCAGCAGTTAACTTGGGGAGCGCAATGTTGTTCTCGCCGATGGCAATGACAGGCAAAACTGTGAAAATGAAGACTTTTTGTAAACTGTCCAAAATTACAACAGAGTGACACGTTGTCATCGCGCGCTCATGAACTGTAAATACTAGCAAACACATCGATTGAGCAGAGAGTGGATTTTTGGTTTTCTTAAATTATATATATTTTTTTGTGTGTGTGTGTGTGAGTGTGATAATAATAATTTCTCCACAAAATAAAATGTATGTGCGCACAAAAATGTGCCGCTGCATGCCAAATGGTCATTACTGGTAAATTGTCTGCGGGCTGTTGGCAGAAGGCACCACAGTCAGCTTGACAGCCCCCCCCCGCCTCGCTCGCACACTGACACTGGCCCAGCCCGAAAATGAGCAGGATGCGAGGTGACTTGTAGGTAATAGAGAAATAAATCTGCATGGCTGCATCATGGCGTCATCTATCCGCTCTGTGCCCTCCACGTCCTTATATCCAGTTCCCCCAGTCTGAAAACCACTGACATGTAAAACTCTCCCCACATGGTCCACACGACCAACAGATGGCAAAGAACCTGAAGCAAAGTCTGTCGCCGCACACAGGCAATTTAACACAATGGTGCCGCATTCGAAATTAGGACAAAGCTGGCGATAGTGTGTGTGTGTGTGTGTGTGTGTGTGTGTGTGGGGGGGGGGGGGGGTGCTCTTTAAAAAAATCCCTCTTTTTTAATCGAAATAAAAATCAATCGGAAGCAAGAGCCATAAATTGCGAGTGACTGAATTAAACCTGGCAAATTGTGACAGATCGCCAGGAACAGGGGGAGGAGGGGGAGAAAAAGAGCAAAAGGTGGAGGAGGAATGGGGTGGGGGGGGGCATTTCCTGAAGCTCCTCGGGGTATCCGTGTGTTTGGTTTGTGTTAAGGAGAAAGCTGTGGTGATTTGGGTGTGGAGCGGCGGGCATAGCCGGGGAGGATTAGACCAATATTACTCCCAGTCGGTGGATTCAGCCCCCCCCCCCCCTCTCTTCCTCCTCCTCCCGCTCAGCTGACGCCCCCCCCCCCAAATCCCAGTCTGGAAGTGTTTTCCCTCCAGGTTTTTCTCTGCAGGAGCGCCCGGGCCGCATAGCTCGCATACAGCGGGCCCCCGTCGGAGGAAATGGTCAAAGTTCACCCAAAGTACACCAAATTAGAAGCAGCTTTTGCGCCGCTCTCCGGTGCGTTTTGCAGAGGGGGGGGGGGGGGGGGGATATTTAGAGGAGCTTTAAACACTCAAGGAAAAGGAAAACAAGGCGGAGGTGGAACAGTCGCTTGACTTCATGGAAGAGTGAGAGGTGAAGGTCTGCTCTTCGTCAGGGCTTCCAAATCTACATTTGACAGTGAAGGAACCCCCCTCCCCCCTCCCCTCCCCTCCCCCCCAAACTGGCTTTATTTCTACATTTTAAATACTGACAAGGCATTATTGGGTGTCTACTGAGATTCCCAGGCAGTCGTGTGACCAAGCCCCCCCCCCTTCCCCTTTTGACCTCCCAGCGACCCCGGGGGCGTCTAGGTCAAACTACACATTGTCTGGAAGCAGCAGCAGCAGCAGCAGCAGCAGCCGACACACAACAGGTGCAAGCCACTTCAAAGCGTTCGTGAAAACTGACCCAGAAACTAAGGCAGCCATAAAAGCATTTGACGAGGGAGAAACTCGGGGAAGGGAAGGGAGCGTGCGGAAAGACATCAGGTTGTTGAAATGCGAGATGCGTTTCTTTCTAATCCGGAGGAATTCGTGGCCCGGTACGATTTTTATTCGCCCACCCCCACACACCCCCCCCACCCCTGCCAGCGCCTTAACACGTAACTGGATTCCGGCGTCGGCTCCGTTTCGAGGACAGTCGACAGGACTGAGGCCGGGAGCTCCGGGATGGGGGGCGGAGGACACAGTGTTTGTTTTTTTTTCCATTTCCTCGGTTAAGTCCATGACCCTGAGTCACTGTCAGGAACAGAATTGTGGACAGTCGTTTTATATATAGGCTGATTTTAGGCCGACATTTGGCAAATAATGATTTCAACGTGAGGGCAAGAAAAATCGACCAAATGCAATTTTATTTTATTGTTTTGCTTCTGTAGGCTGATTTATATATAAAAAAAAAATTCATATAAAATAATTCATTTTGACGACATTCCTGCTGGTATTCACAATCTTGAAACTGTATAATTGTTATTTAGTGGTCATTTATGTGGAAACAGCTAATAGACCAAACTCCACTGGAAAAAACCCCCACCGCTGAGTCCGAGGCCAGTCTTAATCATTTAGCCTCGCATTCGTAAACCTTTGAGTTTACACCTTTAAAAAAGAAAAAAGCCCCTTAAACATTCCACATTAGACTGAAGGTAAACGCGTGCGACGCAAGTCAATTCAGGGGTTAAGAACAACTGAAGCTGACCAAAGTCAAGCCCAAAATGTGACACTTTTCTCTGCAGTCTGAATTCAAAGTGCACCGTTCCGCCTTTTAAAGAAAATACACGGAAATACACAGTTTATATTATATATAATACACAGAGTGTTACAGATGTTTCAGGCGCCTTTTTAAAGCTTTTGAATCAAGCAATAAAAAGTTCACTCTTTCCCGCGGCCGACGTCAAGCAGGGATTGTTCATAGCATTTGATTGTTTCGTTCAAAAATTCAAAAAAATCAATGTTAATTTTGGTGCCAAAGATTTAATAATTTCAAATTTTAAAAGTCGCTACTCGTCTCAAAAAACGCCCGACGGCACAACCCCCGAGCCGGGAAGGTTTCATTATGGACTCTCTGCGGTGGGACGTTTAATATCCACATTAAGACAATTAACAAAATCAGCCTAGTGGGACGTAAAAAAAAAAAATTAAAAAAAAGAGCGAGCACTTAAAGACTGATTCAGAGTCCCCACCAAGACCTAGAGGGAGGGATACGCTGGCCCAGGACCTCCTCAGACTTTGTCTCTGGCTCCCTGCGTGTCAGAGATTTTAAACTGTTGCTTCTGTAAAGCCAAAACACACTTCTGATGTGCTGCTTCCGTCCGTACCCGTCCTCCGGACCTCACGGCTGGTCTGGAGACAAACCCCCCCCCCCCCCGGAAAGCTGGTCTGGCTCCTTTTTTTTTAAAACCTCTCTGTTCGCCCGCCTGTAATTACATGGCAAGACTTTACTTTCGCTCATCATTCATGCGCACTACGTAAGCATTTAATAAATGCTTTATGGCACCATAAGCAGCTATAAGGACATTTCTAAGTGTTTATTGACATATGAAAAATCTATAACTCCATAACCAGAGTCTATATATATATATATATATGAAGTTATAACTTTTGTTAATAAACTCTTTCAAATATCTTTATGTCTGCTTACAACTACATCAAATGTAATTAAAACTAATCTCTATTTATCTTTGACTGCAGTGAAATGATTGTTTATTCTGACCTGGTTCACTCAGCTCTATTCAGTTTTTATTATTATTCCTCGTGCCAAAAAAAAAAAAAATGGGGGGGGCTCTGAAACAGCAATTAAACTAAACCCCTCCATGAGAAAGTAAGGTTCTCCACTGGAACCAGATTCAAATATATATACATATATATATATATATATATATAGCTGTGGTCAAGCAGGGGCCCACAGCGCCGCTGCAGATCCACAGTGTCGGTGCAGCCCTGGCGGGACCCTCACACTGTCCTAATCACGTCGATTAAACATGCCTGGCATCAGAGAGCTCCCCTTTCATTCCACTGTTGTACATCCCTTTTTATCCCCCCCCCCTTATCCGCCTTTCATTTCACACGCCCACTAAATTAGCTTGGCGTGCAAGCTGTGCTAATGGCCTTTTATGTCCATATCAGAGGCGCTTCAGCCTTGAAGACAAAAAGTCCCCAATTATCCCATAACACACATCAGCTGCGCAACACATATCGCGCCCGGGAACATCACACTCCGTCAGCCACAATAGCAGCGCTGTTTTGCAGACAGTCCCGTTTTTTTGCACCTATTCGCCTGATAGCTTTCGGATTTGTTTTGATGAGATACAACGGCCTTTAACGTGAAATCCATCGGGTTCCTTAGACGTGCGCCGGACCCGCTAAAAAAAAAAAAAAATAAATAAAAAAACAATACAAAAAAAAAGCCCATTTCATCTGCGCATAAAAAGAAGGTCCTTGATCATTCTTAATTAACGCCTCGGCTGGGAGAGGAGAGTGCATTAATGGCCGGCCCGTCGTCGGCTAATTAACACCCGGGAGGTTTGCATTATCCCGAACAAATAAAATGAATACGCCAACATCTCCAGTGACCCTGGGAGAGGCTTTCTCAAATCAAAGTCCAATTTGAACAGGGGAAAAGGGGGCAAGGGGGGGGGGGGGTTGGAGGGATCCTGTCCTGACAGCACAAAAGGCCAACGTGCAGCTTTACGGAGGCCGAGTGGAGAAAACGTTCGAGAGAGAGAAAAAAATAATAATAATAAAGAAAATCAACCTTTTTTTATTTTGTCCCGTTTTGTTTTTTTGCTTGTCTTTTTTTTTTTGTCTTAAAGGGCCGGCGCGAGCACACGTGTCAAAGGCCACCCATTGTGTGAAACAATGCCGCCACCTTATTGTCCTGCTGCTAGCTGGTTAGCAGCTGCTAAACAAAACACCACGTCTCAGGCTTCGCTTTCATTTCAACTGAATCCCGTGACAACTGAAATGAGCGGATTAATAAAGAGCACCTGATCAGGCATGGCTCCGCAGTGTCCCTCAGGGGGGTCAGTGACGACAGGTCCGGGGTCGTAGCTGCCACCGTGGAGGGGGTGGGGGGGGGGTATGGGTCATTTCGTTCATTGCATCCTACAATTTCACATGTCATTTAACGGGCGAATTTTCAGTGTTTGCAGAGTCAATGTGTTTCATTTTGTTCATGTTCAGGCCAGTAAATGAGTAAATGAGTATTTCACTACTGGGACTTTGCAGACGGCAGCATTTTGACCCTAGAAAACAAACAAAAAAACAAAAACAAATAGAAAAGCAAAAAATGCAGAGACCTTTATTTTGTTGCCTGGTTAAGATTCTCTTAGGAGGGCGGGTGGATGGACTTAGTCTTGACCCCAGTATTGTTAAAAGTCCGGGCCCCCGGCCACTGTTAACAGAGCAGCCTTTTTTAAAGTCTGCCAACACCTTTTTAAGAAGCTGCTCTGCAACCCGTTTTTTTTTTTATATATATATAATATATATATATATATATATATATTATATATATACAGTTTTACCTGACTTCCGCTTGATTTTACACTTTAAAAGGCCTCTCAAACCGTCCATTTCAAGGTTAAGTTCAATTTGCATAAATACGTCTGTATGAGGAGGAAAAAAAGAAAAACAACTGAAGTTGATCCTCAACGGACCGATAATCAAGCCCCTGAAGGTTACACTATTCTCCTCCTCCGCTAATGCATTACTAATAATATTTGAGTCATTTAAACTGTTACTTAAGTGAACTCTTCCTTTTTTAAGGGTTTACAGACGCCGTAAAGGTTTCATTTGTCGAGGCGATTGAGGCCATTTCAAAGGGATTTTTCTTTTGAGCTGCGCGATTGATAATTAACCTTCGTTTTGACCGCGCGTTTACTTCTGAGGATTAGCGACGGGAGGAACTCTTGAACGTCACGAAATTAATAAGACAATCGACGGCAGCTTTTACACGTTCGCGTGAGGAACTTTAAAATGACAGATAAATGTCGTTTAACACCGCAATAATTGAACAGGAAATAGGAAAACGGTTTTTCGGTGTATGGTCAAAAATTGCGTTTTTGGGGGGGGGGGGGCATTTAGCGCACTCTTGGCCGCACACGTGACACAAATGATGACCTTCCCTGCCACTTCACTTCACTTCCACCCACGGAAAGGATGGAGGAGTTGGCTGCCGTGCGCCTTATTCGCATTATCATCGGTCTGAAAAGTGGTGCAAATGTTCTCAGTTGACCGTTTCAAACCTTTTCCGAGCACAAATGTCATAAATCGGGGGGGGGGGGGGGTCCCACTTCCCTACGTTTCTTTGTCCCAGTAGCAGTTTTTTGAGTATATTTGGGTTTTACTTTCTGACACATTTTTAGAGACAAAAACCACAGGGCGGGAGAGTAACCTGTGGATCGGCTTCGCGAGGCCTCTCAGAGAGCCCCCCCCCCCCCCCCCCCCATTAAAACACACCCTGAACCTGCAGCAGAGCGGAGGGTGGGGGGGGTGGGGGGGTTCGAGGCCTTTGACTGAGTGCCCTTGAGCACACGCTTCCTGGGGAGTGACGTGACTACAAACACTGACCAAGTGCCTCCCGGGCGCCCGGTTAGTGCCGATGAGAAATGATCCCGATGATACATATTTTACACGCCACTTACTTACTTACAGGGCCAGCGGGTGACCCCCCCTCCCCCCCACCCCCCCCTGGGTTGGCCTGGGTTGGCCTGGGTTATTCTGAATTCCTCACAGGAGGTCATTTTGGGTGCACTTTCCCTACAAACTCTGCATTTATCACAGCAGTTAGCACTGTTTTATCCTCCATAGGATGCCCCAAGTGTTCTACTTTAGATATTTCTACTTCTCTTCTTTTTTTAAAGTCTCGTACACAAAATAATAATTTTTTTTTTTTTAAATAAAAAATAAATAAATAAAAAAGACAAACTAGCAGCAGTCCATCTACCTATCAGTCAGCTGAGAGGTTGACCTGGTCCGAGAAGCAGCCCCCCCCCCCCCCCAACCACTACGCTCATCTCGTTTGAGGAGGTCCGGCGGGGTCGTTCATCTAAATCAGTGTCAGGGAGCGCATGCAGGTCGCGGCTCGCCCCTCTCCTGTCATGTGCGGGCCGGTGGGGGGGGGGGGGGTGTGGAAGCGCCGCCTGTGTTTACTCTCACTTGCATTCCTCCGGCCCCGGCCCCCGGCTCTCTGGACTCTGAACTGGCCCACATACATCAGCGGGTCGGGGCTTCCTGCGCACCGCCGGGAGAATTTATGAAGGGCGCGCGCGGCGGGGTGACGTGAGGCATGACATCAAAAACTAAGTTGACAAGCAGCAGAAAGTGACACTTAATGCCCCCCCCCCCAACCACCACCACCACCACCACCCTACCCCTCCACCCCCGCCCTTTCATTCATGCCTCCAAGACTTTCTTCCCTCATATATCGGATTTGAACCTGAAAGCAAAATTGACTTTCTCATCATGGCAAACTTGTTGTGGATCATCATCATCATCATCATTATCATCATCACCCTCATTCCGAGCTCATCCGCTTCAACAAGCACCACCAGCACCACCACCACCAGCACCACCAGCACCAACAACAACAACAACAACAGCAGAAGTTTGGACCTACAGTGTGCGCTCCGGCGGTGCTGCCACTCTCTGTGCGCCAGTCCGCTGATGCAGGCTTTCAGAGCCTTCTCCTGCAGCATGCAGGAGGACGGGCTGGACGTGTAGAAGTCCAGCATCTGCCCGGGACTCACGGCCAGCACGTCCATGCAGTCAAACATGGTGACGGCGCGTCGCTCAACTCGTCTTGTGCGCTACGGATACAAAAATCACCGACATGGGCGCACGCAACTCCATCAAACTCCGCTGATTTCAAATCCCCCCCACCTCCTCCTCCTCCTCCTCTTCCTCCTCCTCCTCCTCCTCTTCTTCTTCTTCTTCTTCTTCTTCTTCTTGGCACGGCAGATCTCGCTCCTCTTCTTCTCCGTCGTCCCGCACCGGAATCATGAATTATTTCGGACCAAAATGCTCCGTGGCGTCTTCTAAACGCTCATGTGCCGTTTCCCCGCACCGTGTCCGGTCCGCGCGCCGCCACGGGACTCCTCCATAACAAACAGTCTAATAATAATAATCATAACAATAATAATAATAATAATAATAATAATCCCGACGCGTTCTCTCTGAATCGCCCCGCCGTCTCGGTTGCCGACACCAGAGAAAGCAGCGGTGGCGCCCGGCCGAACCGGAGGATCTCCCGTTTCTATTATCAAAAATAACACGGACGGCGTTTAAAAGCACATGTTCTCCCCTCCGATGACGAATGGGTTATCCGCCCCCCCCCCCCCCACCTCACCTCACCACCACCACCACCACCCACCACCACCCCTCCCGTGCCGCTCATTTCCAACTAGTTTTTGCCACGGAGAATGAAAGATTGAATTGCCTAATATATGCGGGTGAACTTTGCGTGAACCCGAGCCGAGGCTGCTGACCTTCAGACGACCCGGGCAGGCTGACATCACTGCGGCTCCGCAGCGCGGAACGAGGCGGAGGGGAGAAGAAACGCAGGCGGAGGAACAACACACAGCTTTTCTTTCCCTCTTGGAAAGAACAAAATACACGGCGGTGTTTTTTTTATTTTATTTATTTATTTATTTTTTTTTTAATTTAAAGCCGAGTATTTCCACGGCTCTAACCTGCCACGCGCCCTTTACGCACAGTTTGGACCGGCTGCACCGATTCGTGTGTTCGGGAAACAGTTTTCTTTTACTTACGGGAGAGGAAGAGGAGGAAGAGGAGGAAGAGAAGGGCTGCGTCCGACGGCAACTTACCGCGTCTCTGTTGACGAAACCGCAGCAGCGGCTGACGACGCCAATAACGCGCTGGCGGATCGATCGCGGTGGCCGCAAGCGTCGCTGTCAAAGGATGTTTTACTGGTGGGGGATTTCTTTTTTGTTTGTTTTGACATGTCTGGAGCTTCCTGTTTGGCTTTTTGCTTGATGAAAACGTCTTCAAAGGCTTGATTAAAAATTAAAAGACATGATCAAGATTTACAAGGTGCTTTTTGTTGTTGTTTTTGTTTTTGTTTTTTTTGTTTTTTTGGACTTTATTTGGCTTGGTGCTTGGGTTTTTGTTGCCTATCACAATCATTAAAAAATAATTCACACCGTAAGCAATTTACAAACCAACGTATTAACTGGCCTACCCTATGTTAAATGAATTTGTATTATTGTTTTTATTTACAATACCAATACATTCAATAAGTGATGCTAATTGCCATGATTTGTGGATGACTTTTACCATGAAAACTAAGTTATATATATATATGTAGTTATATACTGAGTTATAGATAAAATGGGAGTCAATGGGGCCTTTAAAAAAACTTCTGCATTAAACTGCATTACAGTATATAACTCATAAACTATATACATGAGATTGAGCTTATTCACATTTTCTTTTGGACCCAACTGAACTTTATTTTGACATTCCTGCTTGGTTTTTGTTGTCTCTTACAATAATAATAATAAAAAAAACCTTCACACCTTAAACAATTTGCAAACAAATGTGTTAACTCACCTATGCTATATACATTTGTATTGTTGTTTTTACAATATATTAATGATAAAAAAATAAACTGGGGAAGGAGTAAAATGTGTGTAAATGCTGTAAGCACTGGTGCTAATTGGCATGATTTCTGGATGACTATATACAATGAAAAACTAACTGGCTGAGTTATAGATAAAATGGGAGTCAATGGGGCCTTTAAAATACTTATACATTTCTTTTCTTTTTTTTGGACTCAATTGGACTCAACTGAACTTTATTTTGACACTCCTGCTTGTTTGTATTTATTTTTTTGTCAAATTACAATAATAAAAAAAGCCCTCCACACCTTGAACAATTTGCAAACAAACGTGTTGACTCGCCTACCTAACCCTAACGTATATGTTTGTATTATTATTTTTACAATATCAATATATTAATTAGCAAAAGCCAGTGAAGAAGTAAAATGTGTGTGAATGCTGTAAGCACTGATGCTAACTGGCATGATCTCTGGATGACTTCATAATACGAAAACTAAGCGGCTGAGATATAGATAAAATGGGAGTCAATGGGGTCTTTAAAACACTTCTGCATTACCGTATATAACTCATAAACTATATATATATGTATGTATGTATGTATATATATGATTAGATTGAGTTTATTCACATTTGATCAGTGTGCACTCTTGAAAACTTGAAATTTGTTTTTTGTGTGATCAATCATGAGGTCAAAGACGTGCGAGTGCAAAAGGGAGCACTTCTGAACGTCGTACTGGCGGGAGCTTTATTTTGACATTTCTAACATTTCCTGTTTGTCACATACTTTTGGACACTTTTGTCTGACTGGTGAACTCACGGACCCATGGAGCCTTAACGCGCATATAGGTGAGGCTAAATCCAAAGCATGTAACACCTTTACGTAAATGTGTACGTTTATATTATTAATCTGCAACAACATCAATATATTAAGGGAGAAATAATAAAAAAAAAAAAGAAGAAGTCCTTAAGAAGACTCAGGTGGTCATATGAAAATGTGTTGGCTAGAGCTGTTGATGCAATAGGAGTGAATGGAGCTTTAAGCCACTTGTGCATTAGGCTTTAGTGCATTGCAGTATAGAAGTGCACAGGGCATTACAATGGGCTGATTCAAGGTTGATCGCTGTGGTAAACCGAATGGAGATTGTATAAAGATGCTTAGTTCGAAACACAATGAGATGAAGTGTGCCTAACTGGTGAGCAAAACAAGGCACAGAATAATAAATAATACAGGAAAAGTACGAGTGTGAATACCACCCTGAATACCACATTTGATGCACCACAGTGCGCTTCAAATAAATAATACGAGGATTCTTTCGCGAACGTGGCGGAATACTGAAAATGCACACTTTCTCCAGCACCACACAGTACAGTTTTGGGGTACTTGGGGGGAGTATTTCCATTTTCTGCTGCTTTATACTTCAGAAGGAAATACTGTACCTTTACCACTGCGCTCTGGGTGGTGGCCAGGACTTTTTTTTTTATTTTTTTTTTCTAAAAGTTGCACAAAGTCATGCAGCTGGATCATGACTCCCTCACTTGGGTTCCTCCAACAATCACTTCCAGGCACATTTCTTTTGACTCGTTTTAAAGACACTGTAAAAACGTTACAAAAGACGCCTGCGCGGACGCAAAAAACACACACACACACACACACACACACACACACAAGCTGGGTTATGTCACCGTTGCATAAGGCCACGCACACCATACTGCATTTCAAAACAAAAGTTGATAGCCAGACCAGTTCCTGCATCTGATTTTGACATAGGTGAAGGTTGCAAAAAAAAACATTTGATTAACTACCAATAATACTTGTCCTCACACTTCTCATGCTTTAAGTACATTTTGCTGATTGTAGACGTGAATGGCAGAAATCGATAGTTCCGATAACACCCTCCAGAGGTATCAGACCACAGAGCCAAGCAAAGACGAACAGAGCACGGGAGAGTCCAGGGTACAACATTAAGACCGTAGCGCGCATAGCTGTGGCCTGCGGCTGACTTGAAGGGAAAATGTGCTCAATTCAAAAGAACGTAAATATGGATAAGGAAATGTTAGTGATTTAGAGATATTAGTGATCAGCATTTCAAGAAAAAAAAGTCTTTTGTAACTTCCAAATCTTTAGCTGAGATTCAGACTTCAGACAACCTCGTAATCGATTCTATGAATGAACTCTTTTTAAAAAAAATATATATATATCATGTATATCATCATATATCAAGGGTCGGTCGAATGGTCATTTTGCAACGCGCGGTTGTACAGCGAAATGAACGCTTGCCGTCCCTTTGTGGGACAGACCCCACAGCACAACACCAGTAACTGCCATTTTACTTCAAAGTCAGGTCAAGTTCAATCCTGTATTTCTGCTGAGTTCCGTCGTAATCGCTCACTAAACTCGTCAAAATAGGTTGCTTAAAAACAGTCTTAGCTCATCGGCATACGTTTGATTGTATTGTACTCTGTTAAAATGAAATATATACATGTACATGTTTAAAGGCAGTCTTGTTGGTCTCCTCTCTGATCAAAATGAATGAATTTAACCACTCCCTGCGCTCTTCCTATGTTAGGCCCTGGAGTCACTCACATCTTATCAGCTGTGACAATCAGATGCTGCGGCTCATGAGGGATCAGGCGTGACGCTGTTCGACTAGTAGTTACAGAATGAAGATCAGTTGGGAACTTAATGATTCCAAGTGGGTGCAGTGCACAGATTTTGTGCTACTTTAACTTTGAGCGAAGTGAGAAATAAAAGTTGTTGCCTTGAAATGTTGCAGGGAAAAAAAAAAAATATATATATATACTGTATATATATATACAAGTACAAGACTAAAATGATCATAAAAAGTATATTAATTATATCATACCACGCCAGTAACACATTATGTTCATTCCATCGTGCTCTAATTATATGGGGACCACTACAGGTGAAAAGTCACAATTCGGCTTTGTGCGTTGAGCGCATTGACGAGCGTTTGCGAATGTAAAGCTTGTGTTCGGTTAAGCTACCCAATCACAATGACAGGGTATCATGTAATACAGCAAGTTCATTTGAGGTCCACGAGGCAAAACGTTCTTGACCTTCTGGTTATTTTCTTAAACTAGATGTCCATTGAGGTGGGAGTGGGGAGGTGCATCCTCTTAGCGTCCGCTAACTTAAAATTGCATTCATAAACACTTGCATTAATTATTCAATTCATGTTTTCCTTTAATTTGTGGGGCACATACGGAGGTTCCATAACACGGTTTAATATATTCAAATGCCAAGAAAAGAGATCTTCTTTGAGCGGCCTCTCTTTGATGCACGCATAATAGCCATCGGGGACCTCACCGCACTCACTTCATGTTTTTAGTTTAACGCAGAGAAAGGGACGGGCTCTAATATATACAGCGTGTAACGTCCCGACCAGTTTTGTCAGCGCGTTGTCGCCTTATTTTGTCACGCTGTGTATTTGTATTTGTATTTTGCAGCACTTACCGTCTCCTCTCGTTTCAGAGGCTTCACTTCCTGCTCCCGCGTGTTTCCCCCGCCTTCGCGATGGCCTGCCCCGCCCTGATTAGTTTCACCTGTCCCTCATTAGTCTCTCACCTGGGTGTATTTAACCTGTGTCCTCCCCTCCTTATGTGCCAGTTCGTCTTTGTCCTTTGTGCTAAGCGTTCCAGCGATTTCCCCCCCGAGTGTTCTTTGTATTTTTTGACTACCTGGTTTTGATCTCTTTTTTGACTACGTCTCTGCCTATTCCCTCCTGGATTATCTGCATTGTCTAGAAAGACACACGGGGCTGACGTTGACCTTATTCAAAATCGGAATTTCTTTTCTCAGAGCTGAAAAACCAGAGTGGCTCAGTGGCTTTCAATTTAATCGGATTAGTTTTTGTAGTGTTGACCATCATGTTACTCCCACGCGTAATGGCTGCCATCCGGAAATGTGTTGTCACAAGTCCCCACGTCTTCACAAAAGAGCAAGCAAGATCCACAATGCACCGCAGACTGGTTCTAGGGACATGGGATGGGAACCTCTGGCGGGGAGGGAGCGAGAGCTAGTGTGGGAGGTGGAGCAGGACCAACTGCAGTAGATATAGCTGGGCTTATGGGTGTGGAGGTACTCTTGAGCCCCTGACCGTTCTCCCCGTAGAGTGAGAGGGTCACCTCCATGAGACTACAAGTCGGTGAGACGAAGGCTCTGAGTGTTGTTTGTGCCTACACACTCGGCGGCATTTTGGAGTATCCAGCCCTCTTAGGGCGTTGCTTCGTACCCGAGTACCCTTGATCCACACTCCATAGCAGTTGGTGGCGTTAATGCACCATAAAGTTGTTTGCCAACCGCCATAACACATCAACTATGCACATTTGTTAATGTTGTCCCCCCTCCATGTAGAAAAGAGTACTATAAGCACTATGCCTACTATTATTGCTACTGTGGAGACAATGTCAACAACCACCCGCTCGCCTTCCTTCCTACTTTATCAGCCATGGCCGTGCAGTTCGGGCGGGTGAATTTGGCGTCTACGCAGATGTTTACAGTCGAATGGTTACGGTGTCACGTTCTAAACAGCAGTCTACTTCCGTGTTTTGGTGCAGTAGTTTTCACACCTGATGCGAACTGTGTACCCGAGTACACATGAACCGTACTCGAGGCCACCTTTTCAAGTTGTACGGTACACAGTGGTCACACTAATCAAACGAACTGGACTTTGGGGTCAAGTGTACTCTGACTCTGCTGTGAAAGCCCCTTAGACTCTAGGTGGGGTCCTGGAAAGGATGATGCCAAGAGACTCAATGGAGAAACCTGGAGGGGAATGGCCTGCCCGATCTTATGTGGTCATTTGTTATTGGACTTCTGTGCTAGTCATGGATTGGCCATGTACGAGCATTGGGTGATTCATAAGTGAACTTGGTACCAAAACACCTTAGGTCAATGGTCGACTTTGTGATCACATCATCAGATCTGTGGCCGTGTGTCAAAGCCTCCATCGTGGAGGTGGCTGCCCGGAGTTGTGGTCAGAAGGACGTTGGTGCCTGACGTGGTTGCAATCTTCATTGCTGGTGGAGGAGGCCTTTCGAGCTTGGTTGGCTCAGGGGTCCCGGTACCGGGAGTCTCTGGCCGCCGCTGAAGCAAAAACTGGCGGCTTTATTTTAGCCAATACCAATTCTGGGTTCAGGGAAGCTACAGCGAAGGACTTTCAAGACCTCAAGGAAGTTCTGGCAAACCATCCGCCAACTGAGGGAGGGAAAGCAGGGCTTGGCTGCAGGCAGGGCTGGCAGAGATCTAGATATTATTGTAGATATTGTCGAGGACAGTGCCTGCAGAATGGCAGACCACGGTGGTGGTTTCCATTTTTAAAAAGGGGGACTGGAGGGTGTGCTCTAATTATTGGGGTTTCACACTGCCCCGGGAAAGCTTTTGCCAGGGTGCTGAAAGGGAAGCTCAGACCAATTGTTGAGCCTCAGATCAGAATCAGAATCAGAAATCAGAATCTTTATTGATCCCCGGGGGGGAAAATTGTACAGTACCGGTGCTCCCATTCAAGAGTAGAAAGCAGCATAAATTAGAGCTAAAAAAAGATTCAGGAGGAGCAAAGCAAACACCTTGCTTAACTTGCTGCCACAGCCTCAAATGACAACGTGGCAATGTAGAAGAGGTTGCTAAACCTAAACCGCTAAAGAATTTGCTCACAACTTCGACATATTAGCTTAAAAAGTGATGATATGTCGATGTAGTGTTCACTGACCCCAAGTGGCCAAACAAGAACCTGTTATTGCATTTGTAAAAGGCTTTGTTTGAAAATGCTAGACCTTCTTTTTTCTGCTTTTTTTTTTTTTTATTTAAAAGAAAAGCAAGGGAAAAAAACTAAACTAAAAACAACTAAAATATTGGCTACTGATTATCGGACCCCTTGAAATATACTGTCTCATTTTAAAGGTGTTCCCAACATTCACAGCTTCAATGCAGAAATATCACCATCAGCTTCAAAACCCCCACATCAGAAACCCACATCAGAATTCCTGGATGAGGAAGAGTCTCATATACACCGTACAGGTATATGGCACCTATAGAGCAGTCACGGTTGTCAGTGTGCTGAAAGCCAGATGCACACTAACACTTGTGATAGCGTTTGATGGAGCACAGAAGGCAGTTTGAGGAGGGAGCGGAGGCCTGAGCGCTGCACAGCACACTGATCCCCACGGAGCTCATGAATATTGCAGAGAACCTACAGCAAAGCTGAAACAGGAACCCCCTGGACCCCCCCCCCACCTCCTCCTCCTCCCCCCGCCCTACACACACCAGCTGACCCCCTGCAGTTCAGCCGGTGTAACAGTAACCCCCTGATTCACACACACACACACACACACACACATACACACAACCCCGGTCAGCAGAGGTAATGAATACACCTGAAAATCCACCTGTAATTAGAAGGTGATAATGAACCCATCCATCAAGATAAGCCGCTTTTTGGCATCAGTGCTCCACAGCTCGTGGTCGCGGCTGCCAAAACGCACCAGGCTGTGACAATACACAGCGTAGCTGACCATTTAATAAGGCCGGGTAAAGCCTGACAGCTTTGAGTACGACACACATGCGGCGGCTGCTATTTTTCACTCTGTGCCGAGCTTCAACAAGACCAGTAAGTGGATAACCTAACCGCCTAATCTGCAGCTTCAGGTACACTTTTAATTCCCATTTTTCTCCACAAAGAAACCGTTATTTCATATCATATTTATGAACAGGGCTGCGTTTGGTCGCTCGCAATTCCTCGATGGGTCAAACCGCGTTCAAACAGCTATATTTAGTTACACTTGCACTTAGCCTATTGGTAATTGAATTGAAGCAGCGTGGCAGAAGCAAATATATTTTCCACCCGGGTTGTGTATCGTGCCAAAGCGTGCATCGGAATGATGCCTTTGTGGAGCAACACGATACACGGAGTGAAACTGAAGATTAGGATTAATTTCGGTCTTCATCATTAGCATAAATTCTTCACATTCAAACAATACGGGAGCGTTTACGGATTGAAATACCTTCCCATTGCTGAAATTGCTTATCTTATTAAAAAATGAATCGCACACAGCGACATATATTAAAAAAAAAAAGAAAAAAAAAAAAGTTTATATTCTATTTTTGTAGAGCAGGCAGAGGATCAACAGCCTGTTCCCGTCGTGGTGTATTTAAAGCATTGGTTCATATTGTCACTGCGGTTAAAGCTGAGGCGTCCATCGGTGGATCATTTAAAGCAGGTTCTTTTTTGCACCAACAAAGACTGACCTTGTCCAAAAAAAACAAAAAAAACCCTTTACATTCTCCCACAATAGATGGAGCGCTTGTGTCGAGTGCACGTGCTGTATTAACCCCTGATACTGTCAAGAAAAACTCACAAGAAAGAACCCCCCCCCCTTCTAAAGTGCTGTTTTATTCTGGTCCGGCTCCCTCGCTCAAAGAGCCTCTCCTCCTCTGTGCGCAGACTGAACAAAGCTCCGAGCCAGAATAAGGCAACACAGGCAACGCTTTATTCTGAAAATCACAAACCAAGCAAACCCAAAGGGCTGAAGGAAAAAAAAATAAAAAAATAAAAAAAATCATTCCTTTACAACATTTTGTTTTTCTTTCTCCCCCCACAAAATATACTGTATCCATTGTAGCAGGACTACAATATCCTCACTTCCACAAACAACCTCCACGACTCCCAAAAGTTTGTGGAAATAAGCACGTCTCTTAAAAACATGTGCTGCCTGCATTAAAAAGTGAAGGGAGGGGGAAAAAAAAGTCAAGTTTTCCCACCAGGAGAAGATAATGAAGGACACACAAAAACAGGAAGTAGTTTGACATTGAGATACTAAGGAAAGTGAGAATGTGGAGGTCAAGATTTACCTTCAACTCAAGGTCCACTTACGAAATTGCTCTTGTGCTTTCGATCTCATTTCAGGCTCTTCACCGGGGGGAAGAAGTCATAGAGGAAAAAAGCAAAAAGCTAGTAAGTGGACCGTGGCTGATGTCATGGGACAGGTGGACGGGATCTTGGATCGAAAAACAAAACACACAAAAAAAAACAAACATGAAATCAATAATCCAAAAATGCCATTTCTTGTTTGTAACATGATTGTAGCAGCTTGCGTTTTCTCCCCGTTTTACTGACTTGCTCAAAGGGAACCTTGTTCGATGTAAACTACGGCCCCAACGCTTTGGGTGCGTAGGAATGAAAACCCTTTTTAAAAACAAGATATTAGATAAACAAAGTTATGTTTACATTCAGCGCTGTTTACTTGCTAGCAGTCGTCGTCTTCTTCTTCTCTGCCTTTCCTGGCACATTGCAACATTTTTGTTGTTGTTGTTGTTGTTTGGTTGTTGCAGGAAGGGACCCGCTTATCAAAACATTGCTCCACAGCGCCACTTGTGGCCGCAACCTTCGTAGGGCGCCTTTAAAACTGCACTGTGAACTCTTTCCAGTGATTGTGTGTCGGTGTTTGGTTTAGTCACCGTCTGAAAACAACACAGGAAGTCCAATCCCAGTATTGCAATTCGCCAGCTCCCTGTGACCCCCTGACCCTGAGTAGGTGGGGGAGGGGGGGGGGGGGGGGGGCGCTCTCTGTGTCTCCTTCCTTCTCACTCAGCAAAGGACTCGGAGACAATAATACACTTCAACAATAATAAAACCGCAGACTCAATGCTTCTGGTTGATCTCTTACGGACAGTTATTTCCCTCCTAAACTACTACATTACTGTAAAATGGTGCCAACTGCGATTGAGCCAAACACACCGGAGCTCTTTTTAGCATGAAAGGCAACCTTATGAACCTTGCTTACAGCGTTTACATCATTTATTTAGTCGCTTTTACCCAAGGCCACCCACAAGGAGCGCATTCGACCACGCGGCTGGAACCCCAAAAACTGCACGAATCGCGCAAGCGTGCGATTCCTGATGGACATAATCAGAGCATTGTTTGTCAAAAATCTTTGGATTCGAATGATCCGTAAGGGGGGGGTTTATTACGATCAAAATAGAGGGGGAGATGGTGCATTTTATACAGAGCTTTGGCGCATCATAGCATGTGTCTTGATAAAGAAGTAACATGCAAGTAGTGTTTGTTTTCCCCAGTCACACAAGAAATATGACATCCAGTACCTATTACTTTTGCCTGATTAAGCTTTGCAACATGAGGGTTAGATACAATAACAGCTCCCACAGCCCGGCCTGATTTGGATGCCCCTGTAACTTTATGCTGACCTCTATAAAGCTCCTCTAAGTATGAATAAAGGTCAGTCACCAGGTTCACGTGGTTTACCTCCAGACTGTTATTTATATGTCAGAGAGGGGGGGGGTGGATTTGGCGCCCGGGTAGGACCTCTTTATGCTGGAAATGATTCTCTCTGCAATTTCAAAATTAGTAACGTAGCCATGAGTTCCCTAATGACTTTCTCTCGATGCAGAGACGGCTAACATGGCGTATGTGTCGCGGGTATAATGTTGCCATGGTGCGCCACTTTAGTTTAGCATATTAGCACGCTAACATTCTCTCATTGCCACTGAGCACAGAGTACAGCTGAGGCTGGTGGGAATGCTCTCCTTCGGCCTATTATTATTATTATTATTATTACGCCTATTTGGTCCTAAACCAAAGTATTGGACAAAATTTGGCCTAATGACGGCGTTGGAGGAAAAGTCAGAGGATCGCCGAAGTCATTGCCATTCATCGAGTGGGGTTCGTACAAGCCTGAACTTAATTTAATGGCAATTTCACACAAAACAAAAACATGTTGGTGGTGGTGCAAGGGAAAAGTCATTAGGGTTCATCCTGCGGGACCACAACTGCCGCCAGCATGGCGTCAACCAGGGAGCCAGTTTTCTCGATGGCCGGGGGCAAACTAGGAGTGCTAAGTGCCGCATTTATATCTCCTCACAATTAAAACCCTTGTGTAGCCTCGACATTCTGTATGCTCCCCTTGTCCCAAGAGTCAGAAATGACCTTGAAACCACAAAATGCGTGAAGAAACCATTCGTCACGAAACTGTGTGCACTACCACTCTACGTGGGGGCATTTCTTCTTCATCTGAAGATGATGCATCGTGCTCGGGGTTGTATTCTTCCCCATCTTCTTCTTCAGATACCTCCTCCTCTTCTAGATCATTGCCCCCTTGTTCCCCCATGTCGGGACCTGAAGTCACCTGCAGCATCTCGTATGTGAGATGACCCCGCCTCTGACTGCTCCCCCCATTAGTAAACTTACAAGAAATGTTTATTTTGTCATTTAGTTTTGTCTGTAATCAGTGTAAATTGTGTAAATGATTTCGAAAGTGACCTCCAAGACAACCCTGGTGGTGTACAAACAAAGGCAATATTTCCCTTTTTATCATTTTTGGGTCACTCTAGGAAAAGTCAGCTAATTTCAAGTTGAAAAAAGGTCATTTGAGGGGTTTTCTCTGCTGTTAAACATGGTGGTGGGTCATGTTTGACCCTTAAGACAACACGAGGGTTAGGACAGACGCATCTCACAAGAATCCATTTGCCTCCAAGAATGTTACTGGTGCAAACCCAGGGAGCTAGATCCCGCGGACAGCTGCAGCGTCGGTGCGTCCACCAACATCGCTCCCTGCTTTCACTTTTGTTTTTCTGGCTTTAAGCTTCACGGGAGGAGACAGAAAACAGCCTTGACACCAAAATAGAGTTACACCCTTACTTAATTTGTTGTCCTACTGCTAGCCCCCTGCTCTTTCAAAAGTCATTCAAATGGTGTAACTTGCTCAAATGTCTGAGAATACAGGGGGTAATAATGAATTCATGGCTTCTTAAACATCTTAAAATATTGGCGAGCTGCAGTTACAACAGTGATATGTCTGACCGGCAAACCTACAAACAAAAAGCCCAGCCACGTGCGTGAACGTACTCATTCGGCTGCCGCGGGGAAGCCGTGGATCAACGGATGTAATAAACTACCTCCACCTCTCAGCCGCGGTTACAGTCCTAAGCGCAAGCCTCCCGTGGTCATGACAGGGCATTTCAAGTCAAGTGCACATTATTGTCTGCTCCGCACAAGACAATAGCTAATAAACATTGACTGCGCGGGCTGATTGTGATTGGTTAAAGACATGTAGCGCTGGCCAGAGGTACGGAAGAGAGACCCATTACAAACTAGAAGGCAATAAAGTGAGCTCATTTACTCCTAACAGCCTAAGTACCCTCAGCAATGGGTCCCCTGCTGGAAATTTGGGTCGATGGAGAAGCAGTAATTACACTTCTGTCTAAGTGTCTTAATGTGACTGCCGCCATTGTTTACTTTTCTGTCTCCTGCAAAACACTGGCTGACGGATCATTTTCATTTCCAATCAAATCTGTGTGCGCGCGAGTGTGTGTGTGTGTGTGTGTGTGTGTGTGTGTCCGCGGGTTGCCACGTGCACGTTTATGAGGGTGTGGGTGTATTTTGTTTTTCATATTGTACCAAAGATAATGCAATATAATGTTGTCATCAGTCTAACGCAATTTGTTTGTTCACTCTACCGCAAAGGCTTTCTTGGAAATTTGTTAATGTAGTAATCTGTTTTTTAAAAATATATTTATGTATGTATGTCTCCATCTGTGGTGCGAAGCAATCATAACCTTTTTCCCATTACACCCTCACTCCCTCTCTTTTACGGAGCACACCTGTCAAATAGTCAAACAGTACGAGCAGTCGCCTTTCAACCTGGCGTGAGATGCAGACTTCCCAGCGTGCCTTGGTTATTGGCGAGGTCCGACGTTGCAGCGTTCGGAACAGCAAAACTTTCAACCGAGATTAAGCCATTTCAATGGGATCGCCTCCGCCTGTGGATTCCCTCTGGCAAAGTAGTTACACTGGACTTCGGTTCAACTTCAAGTTCAGCTTTGGTGAACTATTAGAGAGCAAAAGTTGACCAATTGCAAACTGTCTTGACAGTGCTGGTCTTTGAGGATATGGAGAGACCCAAAGATTCAAAAAAGAAACGCACCATCCAGCCATCCATCCATTTTGGCCACTTCCCTAACTGAAGCTCTCCCTGGTGGATCCACAGACGTCCAGAAATCCTCATCAGAATCCTTAACAGGGGCCCGTGGCACAGCCATCTGCCCGTTGATGTCGAATTGAATCACTTGTGAACAAGACCCCAAGATACTTAGAACACTTGGGGTAGCAACGCACTCCCAACCTTGATGGGGCAATCCACTGTTTTCTGGCAGAGTACCATGGCCTCACACTTACATGTGCCGACTCATAATCCACTTTTATGTTACCCTGCTATGTTACCCTCCATTTCACGAGGACTGGTGTGACCAGGCACTCATGTAACACTCGTAAATCAGAAAGGTAAACGAAATGACGATGGATAAGGACCGGCACAAGGGGCTCAGATATCTGCAAAAGAGCTTAGAGTAGAACCACTGCTCCTTCGCATAGAAAGGAGCCGGTTGAGGTTCAGGCGTCCTAATCAGATGGATGATGGCTCCCTGCGGGGGAGATACTGGGACAGACCCAGAACACACCAGAGGGAGTACAAATCCCATCTAGCCTGGAAACAATTTGGGACTCCCCCGGGAGGTGCTGGAGGACGGTGCTGAGGAGAGGGATGTCTGGGCTGCTTTGATAAGTTTGCTGCCACTACGACCAAGATACCAGATAAGCAGCACAAAACGGATAGATGGGTATAGCACACCCCCCCAGTGCAGAGAGAAATGCAATGTGTAAGACATTCAATTTACACTGAGGCTTCAAAATGCACCCAGTGGAAAACCTTGTTAGTTAGTTTCAGAATTGGGTTCCATTTCATTTGGGTCCGTTCGGGTCAGAAGTTTGGAACCATAAGGATGGGTCCTTCTCTGAGATATCTACCAGATGCATGGTGTCAAACAAGTTGATGGCAAAGTGTTCCTATTGTCACAGCCTTCCAAAACAGGAAAAATGTATGACCTGACACCCCTATCAGCAGGATGACTTCATTTGTCAGTACCCTCCAAAACTGTTGCAAAAAGGATTCATATTACCGTTACCGTAACAGTGATCATAGTTCTGACACGCCATATGTCGTACGTAACTACTACGTTTCAAGCGTTCCCTGGTTTTCACAAACGACAGCTCAAATTGAGGATAATAGATCAGCAAACGAAAGATACGTAGACAGAGGAAGATGCAAGGTTTTTAAGGCGGATTTGACTTCAAATCTATCCAGGAAGGAAGCAGTACCGTTGGACAAGAGCAAAGCAACACCCCCGTGATCGCACAGGGTATTTGACAGCTAAATCAACTTTCTCCTCAGCTCTCCCCACTAAACCACCACCTCAACCCCAACCTCCTTAACCCGCATGTAGCCTTCCCAGTCCTGGCCGTGATGAACTGTTTTAGAGGCAGAAGCCTGGTGTTTGCAGTGAGGGGAGCTGCCCATCAGTCAGGCGGGCTTCTCTTTGGCTCTGGGAGGGATTACTGGGCATTCAGACGGCTTCACACAGTGAGCCACTGCCCGTCTGATCAGAGAGGCACTTGCCTATCTCCCCACCTCACCCCCGGGGCCCGTGATTTCACAGGGATTAGCACACAAAGTTGCCTAATCTCTCCCTCCACTCTCTCTCTATTGATGGCCATCTCAGACATGAACACACACACACACACACACACACACACACTGGCTCTCACATACTTGCATACACAGAAATGTGGTAAAATGCAACAAAAAGACAACAAAATAAAATGAATCCACAAACTGCAGAAAGCTAAAGGAAAAGGACTTTTGTAAGGCAACTAATTATTTTAATTAATTATTAGAAATTAAATTGAATTGACTTTTCTGTAGTCACTCTGCATAAAGCATTTCATAGACATTTTGGGAAGTACGTTTACTTACTTCCTCTCTGGGCGTGAGATGAGAAGATCAATGTCAATCTCGTGTTAGCCTAGCTTAGCATAAAGACTGGAAGCAGGGGGAAGTAGCTAGCCTGGCTCTGTCCAAAATGAACACACCTTTCCAACGCGACATTTTTAAAGCTTACTGATAACACATCGTGTCTCATTTGTCCTGTTTAAGCCATACAGAAACATGTAAAAAAGCAATTTGTGGTAGCTTTTGCGTTGGAACTATTTCTTGGCAAACTGACTCCACGAGCCAAACAAAACTGGGACCCACTAACAGAGAAAAGTGGTCCATAGCAAAACAAGAGGTCTAAAACTCCACAGGGAACCTTTAAAACCCGTGCATCCGTATCTGACAACCAGTATAGAAATACTGGGCAATGTTGTTCATGAAGAAATCCTTCCCGCACCAGGCACTGCACAAGTTGTGATATTGTACATATTTGTTTGTGTGCAGATTAAACTAAAGAGGCTTAATGTGCTAAATGGCCAGTTTTAGGAGTGTTGCTAGTTGTAACCTTGGACAGAGCCAGGCTAGCTGTTTTCCCCCCTGCGTCCAGTCTTTCATGCTAAGCTAAAATAAGTGCATTTCGACTCTAGCCCAGCAAGTGTTTTTCCCAAAATGTTGAACTATTTTTAAGATTTTTCTAAGAGAAAAATCACTCGATTTACACAAAGTGCTCCCTGAAAGATACTTTCATCTTTTTCTGTAACTTTTTTTCTATTATCTCTGAGAATAATAGGCCTTTTAAACAGCCGACACTTCGACACGTCAGAGGAAGAAAAGCTCAGGTGTATATAATAAGACGAATATTGGCTGAACTCCGTTTAGCCACTTCAGTTTCAGGGTCCTGTTATTGTTCAATGCCGATTCACTGTCACGCTCTCATGGCTTACCGAGATGCAGAACAGAGCCATTGGTAATGCTATTATAACACCTGTGCCTTTCCTGCTGTGGAACAAACAACAAAATCTACTCGCTGAAGTTGTCTGCAAGTCAGATTTACCTTTCTTATTTTCATTGCTGCACAGCACCTCAAAAACACCTAAAAAACGTATTTTTTAAATTTCGCCTAAACAAAAGAGTTAATGCAAATGTGATTTATTAGCAAAAGCCAAACAAACATGCACTTGCCTAAGAATCTAAATCCGGCGTGAAATCTGCTGACGTACTCTGTGCATAGGCAGCCACAGCATGGCTTGTTAGAGAAAAAGTAAACAAATACATAAGCTGTAAGGAAGCCGAGGGTTCCTAATTGCTGAATTAATGAACAGCAGCATTGTTCATTTTTTTCAAATCCCCCTCTTTAAGAACAGTAAATAACTTCTATCCCCATTAGGTGTTGGGAATACTTCAGGCTGGTACCAAATGGCAGACCACAGACGCCTAATTCAATCAGAAAGCCCTAGGGCGGCCCAGCTTGGCTAACTACATCCCGGTTAAGCATCTTGACTTCGTCAGAATTATCGAAAATGACAAGTGAACTCGACATGAACCAGAGAGTCGGGGTGGAATCCTCGTATTGGCATTTCTTAATCTAAGCAGGGCGGTGCCAAAAAAACATCAATACTTTTCAGCCGTGCTCCCTTTCTGCTGTTTTCTCCCTCCGCGAGCCTGAAGAAAAGGACTCACAGCACTGTGCCGTCATGAGACGCAAGGCAAAGACAAACAGTATTGTGAAGACCCAATTCTTTCCCAGTTTTCAATTATCGTCACTTTATATAAAATACAAAATAAATTGCCTTAATCTCCACTATGTTAACCCACATATGTTAGGAACTCTTGCTGTTGCCCAAATAGTCAAATAAGTTCCCCACAGGAGTAATAGCTCAACTCACTTGGTGGGCTTGTTAAAATTCACAACAGAATCATTAGCAAACATAAGGTTGTGTAATACTGAATATATTAGGAGAAACATGTCTTACACAACAAAGGGATACTAGGTCTTATTATCATGAAATATTTGTCTGAATACAGTGTGAAATATCAAAATGTCGCACATGTATGATGTACACCTAGATGCTACCGAGGTCATTTAGTCTTATGACTTTAGCTTTTGGTCAGTAGAAGACGTCGTCAGGTGGCGTCCGACTTTCCTCTGACATTTCCACCCTTAACCACAGTGTCCTCCAGTCGGTAGTGATGGCCAGTCGCATCTTCCACACGGACTGCGCTGGGAAACTCCTGCAGCCAACCCGAAACTGTAAAAAAAAAAAAAAAAAAAAAAAAAAAAAGCCAGGCCTTGCCACCCTTTGCCCTTGCATTGTTGGACCAGGTCCTCGTACTTGGTGGCTTTTCTTTTCCAAGGCCTCTTCGCATTCCGTTTTTTACCCACTGGACCGTCAGTTCAATCAGGATGACCCTCTTCACCTCCTCGGACCTTATAACCATATCAGGACTCAGGGATGTTTGGACGACCTAGGGAAAGTGTAGTTTTCCTCCCAGGTCCACCCTCGTCTCCCACAACTGTGCCGCCTGTGGGAGGCTCTTTTCTTGGCCTCCACCTCTGACCTTTTCATCGCTGGAGTCTCTGTACATCCTCACAGCCCTGCACTTTGCCGCCCTGAACTCTTCAACCACTGATGATAGGGGTAACTGTCCGGACCTGATGTATAAGCCCTACCCATGTGAAGCTCAGTGGTATTCTGAGTCACCTGCAGAGGTGTTTCCTCACTGTTGCCTCTCGACTCCCTCCACTTCCATCAATAGATGAACAGCACTGAAAGTCCCTGTCTAGAAGGGAGGCATTTTAGCTGTTTTCCAGCCTTCTGACTCTATGTCTGACAGAGCAGACACACTTCTGTTTTAGTGTAGCGGTCAAATTCAAGTGAATAAAGTAAGGTCAAAAATGAGCTTTGCGTTCTGTCTGAACACACCTTTTAGAGCTGTAGTGTGGCGGGTATAGAAATAGAAAATTTGGTCGCAGGTTGGTGCTGGAGGAAAGGTCATGGGGTCACTAAAATCCAAATAGTCTTCGTCTGTGCAAAGGTAACATTTTGTCCTCAGGGAGGTGCTAGAGGAAAGTGTGCAAAATGGAAATGGTTCATCCTTTAGAGAGCACGAACATGCTCAGTAAATTTCCTGTCTTTGCATTAGATTACCATTGATTTTTTCGTTGTTGTCTGAAACATATTACTATGCTTTATTCTTTAAATTACAAACCATAAAGACTTTCTGACAGCCTAAAACGAACCGGTTTGTATTTCGCGTCCACTGTAGGTGCAGTAGTTTCCCATCCCTACAAACAGGGGGCCATGGGGAGAAAGCAAAAACATAGAGCGCAAAAAACAGGACAAAAAGCAAAAACTCGGAGGGACTCCTTTCCGTGCAAACAAAGGTAGTTTTCATCAGGTGCTTTTACACATCCCATTCACATTTATTGGATTGAGTCCATGCAGCATAACCAAGGTGCTGACAGGGGCAGATTACTCCAATAAGTCTTGTGGCCCTAGAGGAGGGGGTCACCCAGAGGACAGGAACGCAGAAGGGCCATCCTGAGGGCCAACAGTGACCCCAACTAGAGCCCTGCCCAAAGGAGATGGCTGACATCCCGTCACCCCCACCTCGACTCTGAACACTTCCCTCTGCGGCGCTCATTCTTTTCCACTTTTCAAATCTCCATTTTCCTCTAGTCACTCTTTTTTTTTTTGGCTCACCGTTTCATTTGTGGGTTTAGAGTTCTCAAACATTTTGGGGTTCCGGGCCCTCCAGGGTCCCAAGATAAATCTGACAGGTCACAAGATGATTAAAAGGTATAAGAATTTTAAAATATATATCTGTTACAAAATAGAATATTTGAGCATCCAAGGTATTTGTTGACCTTGGGAACAGTCATTTGACAAAATAACATTTACTTAAGGCCCTTACTTACTAGCTTTTTCCACAGCTTTCAGCTGCATCTCACGGTCTTTGTCAGCGGCCGTTTCCTCAGTTTCACGACCTGAGCGAGGAACTTTGGTAACAGGTGAAACAGCTGAAAGACTTTGAAAAACTTTGAAGGACAAAGAAAAGCTTGAGGAATGAGAAAAGATTAGTTTGACTTAGTTTCCAAGTATTCGTATGTATTTGGCTCATCTCTTCCGTGTCTCTAAAAATCCTTCAAGTGAAATCTGTGAAGGAAAAACTGCTCACACCCACCAGCCACAACCTGTGACGAGGGGGTCCCAAGTAGACACAGCCTCATTTTTAAGGGGCCACAAGCCAAAAAGGTTGGGAACCACCGTGTGACCACTGTTTGAAAACGCTGTCCCTCGGATGCAAATTGGATCATTTTCATTTTCCAGCCGGCGCCAAAACTACCGCGGCGTAAACGGACAGCATCACAGATTCTCCGTTAGAGGTCTTTATCATTCATGAGCCGGCTCAGGGCAACGGGTCAAGTCTTTTGCCTAAGGCGTCTAGAGTCCTTCGGAGGGAGAGTACGAGGGGGGAATAAAGGGACTCACTGTCTCCTAGATAGAACATGGCTTGACTGGCCAAGAAAGGTTTTATTCCTCTGAGAGATTGTCCTGACATAACAATTGTCCTAAACCATGCGAAACCAACTTCATTTAATATCCACTCAATATGTCATTCTTTGGTAATCCATTTCCTTGTCTGTCATTACTCATTCAAATCATTCAACGTCTTTTTTTTTAAACTTTTTTTTAAAATGATGTTGAACACAATGTTGTTGCGAGTGAAACCATCAATCTGTCACTGAGCCGCTTGCTCACGTCTGTCTTTTGTCTCTCTCGGCTGTTTTCTGTCTCAGCGCCGCACATCCAGCGGTTGTTAATCATTCGCCGGAGCTCTGCAGTGCTGCTGCCACTGTTCTGCCGAACCCAGGAGTATGTGGCTTAGCGCCTTTCAAAGCCTGCCTGCCTGCCTGCCTGCCTGCCTCGGCACAAACAGACACAGCTAACCCAGCTCCCTCCATGAGAGAACAGCCTCCACACATAAACAACCTTTTGTTCATGCTCGCAACCAAAAAAAAAAAAAAAGAAAGGCTCCACAGTCTGCTGGCCTTCCCCCAAGACAAACTCACTTGATAAGAGGGATTTGTTCATGGGTTATGCGTGCCTGGTGGAGGCCAGGAACCTGAAGCCAAGTAGCAAATGGAGGGACTGAAGAAAGCAGCTTCTATGCGACGGCCCTCCGGTCCCGATGATGCTATCTCTTCAGCCGACAAGCATTCGTCCGGCAGCCACATGCTCGCCGAGTGTGCTCAGCCTAATGTAGTTGATGAACTAGAAGCAGAAGTTGTGACCAGAGGCTAAACATAGGGCCGTGGCTATACAAAAGGGGCCCAACCGAGGCCGGCGCACCGCAAACACAGCCCGCTCGGCGTGTGACGGATCACGGCAGAGACGGCAGGGCACAGAGTGTCTGTTTGTCAGGGACAGCGGTTCATTACATTAAAGGGCACTTCCAGCCTGGTGTCCCTATGAATGACATTCATATCAGAGGAATCGTAGTAGCATACCATCTATGTGGCGGAATATCAACCGCGTGGAGGTTAGGGCAGTGGATTGGCGTGACCACGACATTTCCCCAACCTTAGCCGGACTCACCGGACGTAGGCTGCTGGGATAAGTCTTTCCACTAGCTGGGTCTTAGTGTTTCGCGCGCATCCTAGGCTCAGCGCCGCCCGAGACGATTGTGATTGTGGTTTCAAGAAATACAAACGAGCCAGAGCAGCTTCTCCCCCCCCCCCCCCCCCCCCCACCCCCCGGCCCCCTCTCCCTTGATCCCAGAGTGATTTCAACCACACCTTTCTCCAAACTGCGGAGGTAGGTCCGGCTATGCGAGGCTACCCGAACCAAACGTGTTCATTGCCCAGCCCTGAGCATAACGTAACCACAGTTCAGTCGACCAACTCTGGGGAATGAAGTAGAATATGTACAGCGCCGACCGCTGTGGCTGCAGGTATGGCAGCAAGCGAGCGCACTGCTTGCCTAAATTCTCAGCGAAGGGTTGGATATATATATATATACATCCTCGTTTCGTTGGCGTTGCGTAGAATGAAAGAATTTTTAAAAACTTCATAAGACGTTATGAAACACAATGGAATACATCATTGACTAAGTGTACAAGGAAGTGTGCGTTTTGTTTGTGCCTTTCTGTGGATACCCCCCCCCCCCCCCCCCCATGTTTTTCCATCTCTCTCTCTCTGTGTATGTTGCATGTTGTGGAGTATCCGTAGCCCATTTAGCAGAGTAAAGCGCATTGGCTCTCTATGAATGAGAGCCGACATCCGTCCAACTTATCTCTGAGTGCAGACTTGTGCTCTCTGCCTCGTAATTGCAGGTTCATACACACAACTCATGGACACACATTAAATAGCGTCTTTGTGGGTAGCTTAAGAATACCACTCATTTCCCAGCCCGAAAAAAGTGTGGGGGGGGCCTTTTTTCCCCCCATTTCTGAGTCCAGATCAAATGAAGGGAAACGCAGTGTGAAAACTGGAGTTTGCGCCTCGTTTTCTCGCTGCGACTACCAGGCCACTTCTTGTAAGAGTCCCAGTTGCGGCAGCAGGATACACTTCCTGTGATCCTCAACCACACTGCAGCGTTTGCATCCTCTGCAGGGCACAGACCTGAGCGCAGTAAAGCTTCCTATAGATGGGAGCCAAATTTAGCACTGGAAAGTTCATGCTGGCCTGTGTTTGACTCCTGGATCTCCAGCTCTCCCTGCCCCCACATCCCTTCCTGTGATGAAATCTACCCCTCATGGTTAGTTTCGGAGCCCCTCCTCCACTCCCTTACCACCCACCTCCACAAAAAAAAAGACAAAAAAAAAAAGAAGAAGTGATCTTTGAAGCGAGCCGCATCTCTGCCGGCCCCCGTCGAACAATGAGATGCTCTCCGGCTGCTTTTGTGCTGCGGGCCCCTCAATGCAAACAGATCTCTGAGAACTGCTTTTTCATTGTCTCATCTTCAAGGGGTAATAAATAAGAGCCTGGACAGCTAGACAAGCTGCTACAGGGCAAGAATAAGAATGCTGCAGTTAAAAAAGGACCGGCTTTCAATCAAAGTCCATTCAAAGAATAGTTGGGGTTTTGTATGGACGCATGTTGTGCCTATTAATGAACACACAAAAGGAGCCATTTGCTTGATTTATGGGCGGCTACCATGGAGAATGCACTGCGACCACAGGCAGGGGAGGCCATACGTTAAGACGCGCGCTTGGACGTTTTGCCTTCCGACAAAAACACCAGCATCGCTTTAACAAACGGTGCCTGCGCGTTGTGTTCGTCTGTCGACCAGGAAGTCAATTTATCTTCCAAAAGAGAAATCTAAAATGAGCTTGGACTCGGTCCCGGCGACAATCTCTTCCCTGTTATCGGGCAGATTCTCGTTGGCTCGGAGACACAAAAGCCGCGGTGCGGGAAAGCCCCTCGGCCTGCCCACTGGTACAAGGCGAGGAAATCACATCAGTGAAATACTGGAAGCTCTGTAATCAACACAGCTCTGATCACAGGTTTGCTTATTGCTTTGGGGAGTTAATACCATAAGATGCATTACCAAATTGAAGCCTTGCCCAATTAGTTTTGCTCCATTTTTTAAATGTTCCCCTCGCAGGTTCTTTCAGACTGTTATCACTCATGTATCGATGTTTGTTTGGCTTTTGCCAGACAGGAGATGAGGGTGGAAGTCTCCAGACAGCTCCGGGATGAGGCGGATTGATGCTCCAAGTGGAGAGTCAGACAGACAGACTGAGGCTCTCATTAAACAGATCCAGATGTGTGCCAGATGTGTGCCAGATGTCGGGGGGGGGGGGGGGGGGGGGGGGGTGTCTCCCATAAAAAAAAAGGGAAAAAAAAGCCCTCACCATAAAAAACAAACAAAAAAAAAACTACAGATCAGGTCGCAATCGCGGTTTTAGTCCATGGGTGGAAAGTGCGGCAGCGTGTATGCATAGGATTCTCCGAGCACTACATGGGGAAGGGGGGGGGGGGGTGAGGAAACTCCTGGCGCAACGTGAACTGTGGTTGAACTGTAGGAGGGAGTGCACTGAAAGGTTGGAAACAGTGGGGGCCAAAAACAAAAAAAAAAAAAAAACTCCCAGCCCCTTCTTCAATCAGTCATACGGCCCCCGACAATGGTCTCGTTTTTCAGACATTCCTCCATGCATTGTCGATGACCAATAATCTTTTTTTTTTCTCTTTTTGCTCCACAAGCCTCGCTCTCATCACATTCAGCCCTCGGTGAATAAAGAAAGGCACGCCGCCGCTCGCCAGACAGCAGATGAAAAGGCAAAATCGTATTTGGGAGAAGTCTTGGAGCCTGTTATAATAGAAATGCTGTTCAACCTTCAGGGTACACTACGAGACGTGGCCCTAGCTCTCTCCTCTTAGCGGAGAGGCTGGCGAGTTAGCCCCATTCATTTGCCAGCCACTTGAGTGCACATTGATTTTCAATCCAGAGGGTTAGCACATGGTGTAATGAGAGAAGTCTGCATTATTCATACTTTGCCAGGGCTAGAAACCGCATGTGACCTAAATACCCTGCGATGGATTCTAAAATAACAGGAAAACACTGACAGACGGGCAGACAGTGACTTGAAATGAGCGGGGTAGACAAAGGAAGGGGTAGGGGAAAGAGGAGGGGATGAATCTTGGGTGGGGGGGGGGGGGGATCAATGTGTAGGTGTGTGAGTGTGCATTTGCCAAGTTTGAGAGCAAACTGACACCTGAGTCTCTTTCGAGACTGGTTGCTGTGCAGACATGCTTGTATCAGTCTGTCGCTGGAGCGGCACTCAGGCGGCATTAAAGCAAACAGCGTGTTCAAAGTACGTCCATGCGTCGCTCATCGTGTAACATCTCTCGGGCCTGACTGACTGCCGCACAGGCGGGCGTTGCTCCAAGGAAACGTCGAGGAAGCGTCCCATACGTCACACTTTACGCGCGTCTGCTGCCTTAAAGGTGACATGCAGCAACATGTTATGTAAGACGTGATGGCAGATAAAAAAAAAAAAGGTGCAGTTTGCGACCGTCTTAGAGAAAACAACAAGGAAAAGGTGGGTTTTACTAAATTTCCTACAGTGTTGTAGCATATACAGTGGTATGTCTGCAGGGGTGGGTGGGTGGGGGGGGGCGCCGAGTTTCAAGGGTTGAATATTTGTGCCGTTTCGATCCGTGACATGTTTTAAACGAAACAATCAGCCAAAGAATCGAGCCCTTTGTCAAATGGCCTTCATCCTCCCGTTTTTTTCTCGTTGGCTTTCATTGGCGCTAGCTTAGCAGTGAACGAACGGAGGTGGCACAGGAGCAGTTGGAATTGATAAGTGAATGAAAACCGGGTGTCTGCTGGAGAAGAGGCGATGAGAGCAGCAGAGTGGTGAATATGACGGGTAAATTCGGCCCCACAAACCCCCCACCAACCCCAGCCTTTATCCTTTGTTCATGCCCTGCTGTTATTTGAGACTTTATTGGAATACCAGCAAATTAACACTGACTTACTAAATGCCAGATCATCGCCTCTCTACATAATATATATGCCAGTACACCCAAAGTAAACCAGTTTTAAAATACTATATACTAAATACTCATACTTGAGTTTTCATATACTGATTAATTCAAATAGCTTCTGTTGTTGAACTCAACACTTCTCGCAGGCGTTTCACATTAAAAGCCGACCGCAAAAAAGGGGACTCCTCTCTACCAGAAATGCTGTTTTCGTTCACTGACTGAACACTTCCTGCACAAACGTTTCACATTCAAGACTTCCAGCTTCTCAGAGGACCTAATCCCTCCCCTTTCCTGGTGGACTTTTAATGTGAAACATCTGCAGGAAGTGTTGAGTTTCAATGGCAGATTGAAACTGAACGGGGGAAAAAAAAAATGGTTATTTCTGTGAAATCGGACTGAAAATGACTTAAACTTGAAACTTAAACTTATTGGGGACAAGCCTAAGTAAGTCTGGCCCAACTATTTGAACACCACCTTTTATCGGAGAGTTTACAGTGTTATGAAAGTCTGCAGTAATTCAGTTAAAGGGCTGTGTCACCCAAAATTCCAAAACTACATTTTTTTTTTCACTCGCCTCTGAGGGCATGAAAATAGGTTTCGTTTTATTTTCCAATCTTTGGCAATTTCTGCCTCCACCCCAGTACCCTGTTAAAGCCCGAACACAGAAGAAAATGAGCAAAAGAAAATGGCACCCTTTAATCTTTCAATCTTTTTACATTCTGCTAAGTTTTTAGGTAGTTCTTAGGTAATATTGCAACGTTGGCCCCTGGAAGCAGAATTTCTGTATTTGTGCTCACAAATGTGACAAATCCACATAACAACTAACGGTTCATTTGCAGGGCTGGTCGTTTATTTAGCCCCATAACAGTTTACATCATGAATAACCAATCACGCAAAAGGCTATTTCTTTACGTATAGTCATTCATTAAAAAACCCAAACATAACCTCCGTTTGCAAAGACCAAACACGCTGCTGTTCTTCACCTGAGTTTGATGAATTCACGGTTCATCGGTCCACAAACGAATAAAAGAATCAAGTTGCCTACTGCTGCTCTGCTCTCCCCTACACACCTGTCTGCTATCAGCCCACCACCTCCCTCCCAGTCTGCTCACCTGACTCTCGTCACTTCGTCGCCCCGCTGCAGCCTATATCTACACCGGCTCCTCAGCCACTCGCCGCCAGGTTGGTGTTTCAACCACAAGTGGTTCGGCCACTTATGCCTGCGATGCACGAGAAGACGAAAGTCTGACTCCCTGTCGATTTTGCAAGGTCCCTATTTACTACAGACTACAACTAGGTTCCTACATAGACACTGGTTGTAGTAGCAGTAACCAATAAAGCTGCTTTCATCGTAAAGCTCAGTTTATATTGTATTATTATATATATAAAAATATTAGTTGTGTGTGTGTGTGTGTGTGTATTGTGTTCTGCTACTTTCAGCAGTGAGAGTGTGACGGATAAAATGTTGTCCCAGAGCTCACGCAATGCTCGTGTTAGGGTTACTGCACCTACAGTGGGGTGCAAAGGTCTGAGACCATGTTGGAAATCTCGGATACTTTCACACTCAAACCTGGAAGTGATCACCAAGTCTGAGGATTCTGAAACATTCCGGCAGATCATTGCTTACGGAGGAGCGCCGTGGTAGTGGGAAACACGGCATCCGAACTAAGTGAAAGTGTCAGAAGTCAAACTGTTATTCTGGGCAACGAGGGGCTTTCTCAGCGTCAAGTCACGGCTAGATTCGACTTGGTTTCTAAGGGAGCAGTGCAGGGAACTCATTCAAAACGCTTTGCAGAAACGGGATCAGTTGTATCCAAAGCTCGATCAGGCGGACCATCAGAAGATCAATACATCGAGCTTAGTTCCCTGATAGATAAAAAAAAAAAAAAAGGCATCACAGATACAGAATTTGTACAATAATTGGAAATGATTCAGGACCACTCTCACCTGAACTCCCTGAACAATACAACAAGTATCCACCCCGAAACGTCCCCGAATGATCCAGAACCTGTTTCTGCCGAATGCACCGAGCAGCTATTTGGACAAACGAGACTCATTTTAACTGTTTTCTTTTGTTTGTTTGTTTTTTAAACTGATGACCAGATCAATTCTGGTCTAAACTCAACCCCCCCCCCCCCCCCCCCCCCCCCCCATCGAAGGTGTTCTGTTTCTAGTAGTATTTCTTCCACAGGTGAACGACAGGCCACTCTACCGGCACATTTCCCGGGCCGACGGGGGCAGGAATGTTTCCGTAAGCATCACCGGATAAGACGAGGAGCGTGTCGACAATCCCCCCCCCCCCCGTCCCCCTCAAGGCCAGACGGGAGGAGAGCGAATGGGAAGGGGATATGGCAGACGGGGAGAGGCAGGAAGTGTGTGTGTGGATGATGATGATGTGATTCCTTGTAATGTTTCAGAATCTGCTTTGCCGGCCAGTATTTTGGTTCAAACTGGTTTTACTGGCCTTTTTTTTTTTTTTTTTTTTAAGGAAAAATCTACACCAACTGGTTGGCGTCAGCCTGTTCTTGTTTTTGTTTTTTTTTGAACATTTTCGTAACTTTTAGAAAGGAAGGTAGGTGTGACTTTCACTTCCATGCTAGTTCGTTTCAAGCATACTGAACCCTTTTCGAGCATCCCCAAGTCCAAACAGTGCTTGAACGTTTTTTTTGTTTTTCTTAAAACACCCAATCAGGACTGGAAGTGTGGGGGATCGCCGTCCCGAAAAGATGTCAAAAGATACAAAATGTGCCACATTATAGACACATGATACTACGCAACAAGTACGTATTGGGGCAGTCGTTAAACATGCCCTCTTGGGTTGAAATAGTTCACTTGGTTCGATGTGGTCAATGTAACATACCAGTGTGCGACTATGTCCCTCGGTAACTACGGATCATGTGCACCTTGCATTTGTTTCCGGATCATCTCTTCAAATGCAGGTCGTGCAGCATTAGATTTGGATTGCGCTTTGGAGTTGAGGAGGTTCATGCTGATTTTATTTTTTCCCAGTTTTTTGGAGATTGCTCAAAAGCAATATTGTTCTGGGATGCAATTTCAGCCCCCCCCCCCCGTCAAAAAAAAAAGACAAAAACAAAACCCCAAGAACAAACAGGCACCAGCGTGTTGTTGTGTTTAAAGGAAAATTCTGAATAAATGTATTAATGTGCGCGCTTGATTACAATATTTCTTTGGTCTTTATTTCTTCTTCTTTCTTTTTTTTTTTTCTCTGTCATACACCCCCCCCCCCCCCTCAGTTGATGTTGACTGGGCCACTGGAGTCCCCAGGAGGCGTGTGATGTTTGCAGTGGAGTTCAGTTTCCTTTATGAATCCCCCCAAGTGGAGGTAGGAGGCGGGCGGACCGCTGACCCGACAACAGCGAGTTGTTTGAGTTTACCCCCCTCCCGCCCTCCCCCGGGGGGGTGGCTGCGGCGGGCCGGATCATATTGTGTGAATCCACAAATCACACTCAACCGCAGCGCTCATTACCTCGCTGTTTGTTTCATGTTATCTGTTTTTTCTTCTTGACGTCCAAAGTTCAGACGCTTTCAGACACATCTGTATCAGACAGCCTGGCGTTCATTCTTTTTCGTCTCCGGTGTTGTAAATAATGCAGTCTCTGCTTTCGTCTGTTCCACACCACGAAGGGTGATCAAGGAGGTGACAGCATCTGTACTCCTTTTTATCTACTTTTTGTTATTGCCTTTTACTTTGTGTGTGTGTCTGTGTGTGTGTGTGTGTGTGTGTGTGGTGTTGCATATTTCATGTCCACGCACTGTCCTGCCCCAGTCGGCGACGCGAGATCATGTCCATGTGTTGACATCCTCCTTCATCTTGCTTTCTTTTTTTCAACACGGAACCACAACGATATGGTTTTACTTGCAGCACCGAGACACAATCACCTGCCCCTCTTGACTGAAGTGAAGAGGTGGAACCCCTCATGGGGTCTGGAGATTAATCCATCAGTCACCAGATGGTCGTGGGGGTCAGTAATCTGATGACCAAGACTGGGCAAAAGATTCATGATCGAATCTTCTTTTTCTTTTCAAATATTGGAACCTTTTTTTCCGTGTTTAGGCCGACGGAAACTATTGGAATGAAACGGTCACTACACTAAATACTATCTGGTATTGAGGTTATGATGCAAAGCGTCACATGGTAGCTAGTCACAAACACATTAAGCATGGTCCCTAATAATAATAATAATAATAATAATAACAATAAATGGGGGTTCCTCTTTTTAAGCCACATTCTTATTCGCTAATTATAAAATCGCTTCACCGACTTTCGTTAACAGTAGCTCAACCGAACGTTAACGTGTCATTTACAGACATGTTACTGAATGAAACGATATACGTGCAGGGCAACATTTTTCTAGTCCATGAAAATGCCCTTTGGGCCCTGTTAGCTCTAAAATGAGGCCGCATGTTCTAATAAATAGGTGCTAATAAACAAGTCCAGGAGTGTGTGCAGATGCATGGTTGGTATCAAGAGTTCCCAAATACAGAGAGTCGCATCACCTTCATCTTGTACTTTCATGGTGCCAGATGTAACAAGGACAGTGGATCAAGAAGACAGGGAGGTTCCTTACTGAAATATAAAAACCAGACTTTTTCAATAAAGGCCAATTTAGATTTAACAGGCTAATGTAGGCCTGTTTTCAAATAGAGGCCTGGCTCTCTTGGCAGATGAAGCAAATAAAAGCTGAAATAATATAAGAGTTTACACTACAAACCGTATGAATGCTTTAAACTTTACAGTATTCATAAAACCGAGGATGTATATTAAACTGGATATTAATATTGTGTATTAAACTACTACTTATTGATCTTAGCTGAGTTGCAAACAATTTTAGGGCTTTTGAGCCTAAAAGCTCTTCTATGGTGGATGAGAAGAGATTTTCTAGTTTGGTTCAGAAATTCAACATTCAACATTTGGCCTGTGTCTCATTCAAGAGGCAATCTATCAGCAGCAATGAAGACAGCAAAAGCGACCAATATTAGAATTGCTTGACTCTCTGTGTTGGGTCTATTTACACTTCAGAGTTCGGCAGCAGACGGAGCCGCACACCTGAGCCCCCTCACCGGGAGAAGAATCCCCCTTGGGTGGAACCCGCCTGTCGGTTTTCATGTCGGAGCAGGTTTTCGGGGTGGTGAGGAAAAGGAACAGGGGAGAGTAAATATGTGAAGCTGGAAGCAGCGGAGCTCAGGCTTAGGCAACACAAACCAGAGTGTGTCAAAATATTGCTACAGTAGCGGGAGACACCGGGGGGATACTTTACGGTGACGAAATAATCCAGGAGCCATGCAGCTTTCTGGGTTACCCACTGTTGTCTGAGATTGTTATCATCATGTTCTGTCTGATTAACTTCATCTCCTAACAATGAAGCCGTTTTGGAGCTAGGATAGTCATCTTAACCTGAATGTGCCCTTCTTAAAGTTTGGAGTTTTGCTTCTCGAGATACTCCTCAAGAGAGTTTTAGACTAGAGACTGCTGCTATTGGAAAAAGACTATTGCATGGCAAAAACCTTCATTTTCAACATTGAGAAAAGGTATTTTATCATACTATTACATACTATTTTACCCCAGTCATTCCATAAAATTGGGGAACTAACAGGAGACAGAATAAAATAAAGCCACAGTGACGCCACCCATTGGTTTGTGGACTACCTTTTTGAAGCCTTGAATTTGGCATTTTGGCCATCGCCTTGTTTTGTTTTTGGAGCCAGAAGTGGCCATATTTAGACAATGGAGCTGAGGATCTGAGAACCAAAGGACACTATGCACACCCACCTAGACCGGCGACTTGACTGCACCTGGCTCCTGGCTACGTCATGCCTATCCCCCCCAAAAAATGAACAACGACTCCTTAGTGTCTTTAAGTACAGCCGAACCGCCTCTATCCTGATTGGTAGCCACACCCTAAAGCATGCCCTGCTTTATCGTCTATTTTACTCTAAATGGGAGCATTATTTACAAAATGAACATCATGCTGTGTTGAAGAAGACTTGAAACTAGTGACTGAGACCATGAACTCATGAGGAAAATGTTTACTGAGGTTAAATATCGAGTGAGAAGCAGGGCCATTTTCTCATAGACTTCTATACAATCTGACTTCTCTTTGCAACCAGTTGAGTCGCCACCCCTAGTGTGTTATGCTAGTAGCATTTCCTTCTAACTCCACATCCCCAGGACAGGTGACTGGCTGGAGGGTACCACAGACCAATGAGCCAATCACAGAGAAGGAGCTGTGCGCCGGCGTTGTGGCTGCAGGCCGCAATGTTTCAAATTTCTATAGGCGCAATTGCACAATTGCAAAGTTTCCCTTGTGCATGCAAGTTTGCATGGCTGAGCACATGCAAAAAGATGCTGATTCACACACTGTGAATATTGCAGTATACTCCTATCAGCTTGAGGGTTCAGTGCAACAGATTCCGCTCAGTGTTCATTCATGTACTGAACTAAAGCCAGCTTGCAACAAGTCCTCAAGAACGTTCGTCCAATATTGCCATCCCTGGATTACGTTCCATGCCAACATTCTCGATATACTTGCTTTCTCTGATACTTGTGCATGGCAACAACGGTATGATGTCAACCACAGGTCTGTGAAAGGACACAAAATCTAGTCTCCTGCATGAAAGTGTGCTACACGCCTGTCCACCACTTCAACCTCCACACCCTTACTTTCTAACTACATAAAGGGCTAAACTACTTCCTTCAGTGGCACTGAAGGAGAAAACCTGGATAAGGATAGGGAGTGATAGCGGTCATGGTAAAGGTGAAGGGAAACCACTGTCTTGATGGTTTAAAGAAACCAAGACTGAGTGCTGACAGGAGACAGAACACAAACTACAGTCTGGTGCTGAAATAACCCACGTAGTATAACACTGCATTCATCTCAACTTTGCAGCATTATAACAACATCACGCTACTTCCTGCTTTGATACTGAACAGAAACATAGGTTATTTTAACCCGTATAAAGTGAACAAATGACCAATCCTGTTGTTTTTGCTAGGGTAAAGCTCAAAAAGCCTTTTCATTTCGGAGGCAATTTCACACAGTGTTGTTCTTCTACCTCCCAGCTGCCTGTTCACATACAGTATTTGAAAGGTTCCATGAATGTGCCTTTGGGATCAGTGGAGGTGCGGCAGCAGTACTCACCAACAGGCGAGGGTGTGCTGCCGCTGCTGGACGGCTGCTGGATTTGCAGCCTCTGCGGTGACGGTGGCGGCAGCTGCGGCAGGGAACTGATGATCGACGGGAACAGGAAAGGATACACCCCGGGTGTGTAGCGCCTCATCTGGACCAGTGGAGGACTGCTGCGGGGCTGGGCGCGGCTGGCGGTCTTCATCGCGGCGATGGGCGAAGGGTGCACTGAGCACTGAGTGAGCTGAGGCTTGGCGAAGCTGGGAGGCCATCGGGTGAACCCTGGCTGCACTTAGTGTGTCTGGAGCAGGTGTGGCGCCACCTCAGCACTCCAGAGATGCATGGTGGTGGAGTTTAGTGTCACCCAGGTCGATTCAGAAGCTTGTTCTACTAACACTGTAACACAAACACATATTAAGTATGAGTTAGTGATATCTCTGTAGCTCCTCCAACAGTAGATGATGAATGAAACTGTAACTACTCATGAATAGAAATACAATCCTAACCATCATGAGAAACCCATGGGAATTAGCGGTGTATAACAAGGTGTAGCGCTGTCAATTTCTATTTGTCGGTTCCTCTTTTCCTGTCTCTAAGTTTCCCCTCGCTGCCTTCGTACAGGTACGCTCAGAGGATTCCTCGCACGTGTCCATTCCACCCTCAACCTTCAACCTCTCATTGGCTTGTTTTGAAATCTGTCTGTTCAATCACTGTCCTTGACACTACATAGATGGACAAAATAAATATATATTGTAAACGGCTCATTTATCATCATCCCACCATTTTGTTGTTTTGTCACGGCTCTCATTGACCCTCAAAATTGTCTAAGTAACTCTAAATTCGGTATTGCACAGTTTTTAGCCTTGCTGGTGGCATGGCTCTAGTGTTAGCTGGTCGGTCCACCACTTTCCCCGACTTAAATATATTGGATTTATTGACATGAAATTTGTGTACCGACATTCATGCCCCCCCCCCCCCCCCCCCCCCCCCCCCCCCCCCGAGGATGAAGCCTAATGCCTTTGGCGACCCCCTGACCTGCCTTTTAGCATCACCAGCAGGTCAAAGTATTCAGTTATCCAGCGAGATGTCTGCTCGCTGGATTGGCACGAAATCATTGGTACAGACGTTCGTAGTTCCCAGATGATGTAACCTAATGACTTTGGCAAACCTGTGCCTTTTCATCTGGTGCCACCATTAAGTTGGTTCAGAGGGAAATATCTTAAACACTGGATAGATTGCCACAAAACCTGGTACTGACAATTATGTTCCCCACAGGATGAATTGTAATAACTACAGTTGTCCCTTGAAATTTCACTGTTCATTACCTTATGACCAAACACCTGCAAAACTAATGACGTTCCCATTAGCCTCAGCTGTACTGAACTTTGTTTAGTGCTAAACGCCATGCTAGCCGCCATGGTAAACTTGCTAAACATCAGCATGAACGTCAGCGTTAACATTGCCATTGTGAGCATGCTAGCATACTGATGTTAGCATTTAGCTCAAAACGCTGTCACAGAGCTGCTAGCATGGCTGCAGACCCTTTGAGTCTTTTTCAAATATAAACTGTCACTCAGTTGAATGCTGTTACTGGACAATTCTGCAAAACTGTGAATGGAAACCACAGTTTTGTTAAGGTCTGGTAAATGTGCCCTGTGGAGTTGTTTACATCCACGCCTACTTGCTAGTGCCTTGCTGAGTATCTTAGTGCATAGACCTTTTTCACAGCAGACATTTTTTTTTTTACTTGTCATAGCAGGAAAAGCGCAGGTGTAATTGATAACATTAAAAAAAAAAGACGTGACAAACAAAACAGGGACCCACTCATAATAAAACTCCATGGCACTACTTGCGGTCAAAAACTCAACAGGTTACCTTAAGTCCACCAACCCATCCTTCACATCCTTACGTTTCACCTTGCTGTAATACAGACAAGCTACTACCAGCGCTGACACTGGGAGTTCAACTGGAAGAAATATATTGGAAAAGTATTTCTAAAAACACATCAGAGAAATATTCAAAACTTTTAAGATGATAGTTTAACTCTAACCAACAAAAAGGTATTTCAAGTTGTCAATCACTGAGCTACCCTGGTTCGGAAGAATAGTGGCAGACATTATGAGACATAGGGAACTTTCAACCCAAGGTTGCAGTAAAGTGTGAAGTATATTTCATAAGAAAGCACAGCTTGAAATAGTTCACTCCTTTTTTTCATGGGAATAAAATTTCATTGATTTTAAAGCACATAGAGGGAGTTTTGTTTTTTTCTTTCTAGTAACGTACATCTGGCCATAACTGGAATGGTGGAATCTTAGCTCCCTATATACAGCTCAGCTTTGTTAAGAATGGCCTTTCTTTCTCAGTTTCCTTGAAGCACTTTTTGATTGCCTGGTTGGTTGTAAAGGTACGTGTGGCAACAGGTATTTGGCTTTGCAGCAAAGACAGCAGAAAAAAGGGGAAAACTTCAAGCCTTCTCCTCTGTATAGTAACACAACGAGCTTGGTTCGGTAGCTGAAACTGATAATTGCCAGGTTTCAAGGATTTCCCCGAGACATTTGTTCCCATAAATCAACTGCAGTCCACCTCGGGCGTCCACCCAAACTCTCAAGGTAGCTGCCGCCTGACTCAGGGTGCCCAACGAAGACGAGCGGGGCCGGCGCTGAGGCGTGAGCGGCCCTCACTGCTGAATTCTGTGCAACAGAGTTATAAACCGCTCCGGTATAATGGCGCTCATAACGCTCTGATCTGCAGTCAGGGGGCCATTAAAGTGATCTGTAACCACACTTTTACACTAATTAACGACTCCCAGATAGCGCCTCGCCGCTGTGCTGCATACCACTGAGGAAGGTGGAGACACAGGAGAGGCGAGAGGACGTGGTATTAAAATATGATCTGTAGCCGGGTGTCATGCTTGTAGAAATGTTTTCGGAACGAGGAAGGACAAAAAGAACAATCAACGAAGGAAGAAACCTCATTGCTGCAAATAAAAACACGATCCCTGTGCAGATAAAATATCACTTCTAGATACGCCACTGTTTGGGTATAAACATTATCTCATATCATACTTGGTCATGGTGCTGCTTTTTCACTTTCCAGGGATCTACTTACGGCCACAAGCTCTAACCTTTAGACCACCACTGCCCATGTGGACGGGTGGAGCTTGGGGTTCAAACCGCCGAGTTGCTACTAACTTCCAAACCCACAGCTGCCTCCTCAAATTGTCATATTTATTCTATATAATTTAGAATATGCCTAACCCGGTCTGAAAAGCAATCAAACATGGGTTCAACAGTCGTACGGGTTTTTACGACCGGATCGTAACCTTCACACCTCAACGGGTAGTCCACGCGTACAAGTCACAGCCACGGGAATCTTTCGCGACCTTCCGTCTCGCAGAATTGGAATGCGAGGACTTTTAACATCAAGAAAATGTTTTTCTTGCCTTTTGAAAAGGGCTCTATCAAGTCAGAATGAGGGTGACTGGATTGTAATGTCAATGCCAGAGGTAAATACAGGAGTTTTGAAGCGGAATGAATTTCAATACCAGGTGTGAACTATGTGGGTATGATGAGATGAGTTGTCACAACACCACATGGCCACAAGAGTTGCAACGACGATCTCTTCAGTGCCACCCCTCTGCGTTTATCTGCGAGGAGCTACATGAAGCTGAATTTAAAGGAATAGTTCTACGTTTTGGGAAAATTATGACTTTATTATTATTCTCATCCATTATCGGTGCCTCTCACATGCCTGTCGGCTAAACACCATCATGTCCCCTCTGCTGCGTTTCTTTTCAAGGGTTCATGATTACTGTTGTGAAAAGAAAAAAAAAAATTGTATCCTTGATTGTATTCTGCACATACTCATTGGATAAGTGATCGACACTACATTCGGCCTCTTGTACCTGAGGGACAAACTGTACTGCACACATTTAAGCAGGTGTTTTTTGTTTTGTTTACTACAGTCAAACCTTCGTTGGAATATGAATATTATTCTCACAGCTTCCTGTGTGTCCTCCAGGGTTAGGGGTGGGTGGGGGGGTTGTCTGGTGTGTCAATATCAAGTTGAAGCAGTGGGAGATAAGAGATGCTGCAGCTTCCAGTGGGAGGAGAGCTACTTCGTGTTTGGATCCAGCAGTCTTATCTCCCCCGAGGTTCCCTGCTGTCATTCACACATTACTGTAGCAGTTTAATCAAGAGGGACAGAGGAAGCACACACACACACACACACACACACACACACACACACACACTTACATTCAGCAAGATCCACTCCAGCTTACTGGAAACCTCTGTCTTGAAACTTTTGCTTTCAGAAAAGGCTGCACAGCACTGTCAGTGTGGAAGAAAGAATGGGGGATGGGCCATTTAAAAATGAAGAGAAGGTCATTATGAAAGCATAGAAGATGCTCTTCCCTCCTTTCATGAGCTATTTACAGCACAGAAAGACCATGATACAGTAAGAATAATCAAGGGAACAGAATCCTACCCTAACCCTTTAGCTTCAAACCACAAAGCCCCCCTTAAACTCTTCTTATTAGGAATAAAATGAAGTATCAAAGAGCAAAAACAGCTGCCTTGCAAGGAGATGTCAACCTAAATTCATTTTCTATTGGACACAGGTCAGGCATTATAGGATATGGGATCCAGGAAGGCTTGTATGAGTAGTAGAGGTCACCAAATCGTGTTATATAATTGAATAGGTTCATAATACAAGGTTAATACAACTCGGGAAAGTTATCACGGCAACAAAAATTTTGTCCCCTGTCTCAAAGATTGCCATGTAAACATTAGAATGTCCCTGTTGACATTACAAAGTCATCTACCAGGAATATGCACCTGCACAAATTTGATTGTGCAAAGCGTTGCGTTGCAGAAATGAAGTCGGGTTAAATTTGTTTGCGGACGACCTTGTGCTGTTTTTGCTTTGGCAGGTGGCTTGAGACCACTGTGCACCACGCAGTCGTGTGTCTGAACATGGCCTTGCAGTCCTTTAACCTCCATCCTTGCACAACATGGCATGGAATAATTACCTGACATGGATCTTTGACACTTTGCAAATGTTATTGGACTGAATGAATGGAATCATACAAGTCCTTTCAACGTGTTTGTGACGCCCCAGAGAAAATGTGCTCCATCGTTTTCCAGCTATCCCTTTTGTAATGACAGTGTATCGGGCCAGTGTTCTCCACGTGATCCTTCAATGCCGACTGTTTCAGTGCGCAGGAAAACTGTGTGTTGAAGTAGTCGAACCAGGAAGTCATCTGTAAACTGGGACAGATGTAAACTGACAGTTTTCCCACCTTGTTGCACCGCCTTTTTAACCAGAATTACACTTGGATTTTTTTTCCTGTCTGTAAATTAAAATACAATTGCAAAAATTCAGCAATTTAGGGGACTACTACTACTGTTAATAGGGGTGCACATACACACTCAAGGTTATCTTAAATTGCTGACATTGATTAGACAGACAGAGTAAACCCCTGTAATCGCATGTAAGGGGGAAGTAAACAAGCAGACGACAGATCCGTGGGAAGCTTCATAAATTGTTCCGGGTTAAAAGCATCGCCACGAAAGGACAAGCACTCACAAAGCAAAATTTGTCTTTAGCATCTTACACACTCCACGGCAATGCTGTGCAGCTCTCGATAAGTAAACAGCCTCTTGAGCCGCAGAACACACTGTGCCACTGTAATGAAATAATTCCTAATCGCTCCAGAAAGTAGTGAGTGCCTTTTCGCAGCGATGAGCCACTCAGATACAGCTCGTCTGTTCATAATGACACACGTGAGAAGGTAAACAGCGTTGCTCTAATGATTTTATACGAAGAAGATGGAGGTGGAAAGTGCACTGAAGGAGGACTTCATACGGAGGAGGAAGAGGGATTCTTCTGGGAATACTGAGTGAGATGTTTATACTGCAACGTACAGCTCTATTCACACAGCAGTTAGTGTGTCTCCCGCAGATGCATCTTTGGTCTTACAGCTTCCGAACCATCTCCTTTTTTTTCGTTTTTTCTTTTTTTAAAAGAAAACTTTCTTCTTCTCATTGCGGTGAGAAGCAAAAGGCAACGCAGCGGCAAGAATAATTCATGAGGCTTAATTTAGAAATGTGGCTCCCGCTGCCATGGCGGATGGAAACCTGGTAGCAGCGCAGCCACTGAGCACGAGCCCAATAAAAATAGAAGGCATTAAAAACAACAAGTCGGCGCATGGAGAAATCACAATTGTGATGGAGCCACTCGCAACATTTGTGTGGCTTTTTTTTTCACTCCGCCCTCAGCTTGGACTTTCTGTGTCACGGCAGCTGCTTAAAACGAATGTCACGGGAGCGTGACGATGTAATCAACATGACGACGTGATGAAGTTGAATTGATCATGCCGTTTTCTATGCAAAGTCTTGAAATTGAATGATACATTGTAATCTGATAACGCAACAATGCATGCATTTATAATACAGTACACTGTGTGCAGTTGTGCAGAATTACACTTTATTTTGGCATGATTACGTAGCGGAAAACACCGTATTTCACACAGTACTACAATTCTTCTTTGCAGACTTTCTCTGGAACTTCTTCACATATGTACTGTGTGTAGTATTATGAGTGTTACGAATGTCCTATTATATGTTCAAGTGCTATGAGCACGTGTTTTCATTAAGATTTTTAAAACTTTCATTTTGAAATAGTTTTTACTTATGGCAACTTTTTTTTTATTAGATATTAGATTGTTTTGTATTTACGTGCATGCATTCACATCAAGCACCTGAAAAGTGAAACCAATGGGGAAGTGCCTTAAACCTGCATTCTTTCTAATGGCCAGCAGGGGGGGCGACTCCCCTGGTTGCAATAAGAAGTCCGATTGTATAGAAGTCTATGAGAAAATGACCCTACTTCTCACTTGATTTGTCACCTCAGTAAACATTTTCCTGGTGAGTTCATGGTCTCAGTCGCTAGTTTCAAGTCTTCTTCAACACAACATGATGTTCATGTAGTAAATTATGGTCCCATTTGGAGTAAAATAGACGATAAAGCAGGGCATGCTTTAGGGCGTGGCTAAAGGCCTTCAAACAGATGCAACCCAGCGAGAAGATGACCCTGGCTCTGTTCAAAGCAGAAGGAAAATATACCTACCAACACCGCTCTTATTGAACTGATCTGGCAACTGATGCTTTAGCTGTATAACTATATGGGAGACGGCAGATGGATAAACTGGTGTTCCACACAAAATCCTTCCAGCGCGTAACTCCCATATGCAGTGTGTTTATCAGCGACTTTTCGAGGCGTTTGTCACTCTTGGAAGAAGGAACTCAATTGGACAATGGATCTTTCGACTGTACCAGTGAAGAGCCAACTGAAGCCGATGTTTTCCCAGGTGGTTCGGAGCTGGGTGACCAAGCTATGCACGCTGGCTTCAACCAAACCAGTGGCGGCTCACCAGCAAACGCTGAGCTGGGTCCCATTTCCTCAGGCTCTGTTCAGGCTCCAGTCCAGCTGCTGTAGGGTTTGTATTTTCTTTTTTTTTGTAAATGGAAGACGTCCACCTCTGTCTTCTTTTAAGGCCATTACACCGTGAAATCTGTTATTGGCTTTAAAACATTCCCTACTGTACGTCTGTGTCTGTACTGTACATTCTGTGTTTACCTCTGTCCCCTGTTTGTCTCTCATCTCCGTCCCCTTTCATCTCTCTTCCTGCCCACTTTAGCGGCTCTCGGCTCCCCCCGTGATGGATGGAAGCTCCCCCGATGCCGACCCCCTGGCACCTGGATCACAGCCATAATGACAGGGCCAAGCGGCGCTAACATGCCTCAGAGAAAGGTCAATAGACCTGAATGGCAATACAGATATCGACGGCGTCATCCGTCAGGGGTCGGAGGGGCTCGACAACAGCACGGCAGCAATTGATCGTACATCAGTCACTCGGGGATCAATTGCAAAAATCATTTCCGCATCATTTTCAGGTGCAGGGAAATCAAAGTGAGCAGCCTCTGCACCCTTAAGGGACAAGATATATGACAGGCTGTCACCTAATCAGACAAACTGCACAAACACATTACCTTCATTATACATACAGGAGCTATGGAGGGTTTTTTTTTTTTTTTTTTCTTCCTTCCTCGTTGTGCATTATTCATTATGCTACATGAAGGGGACTTCTTCAGCGTAGACGTGCAGGGGGGGAGCTGGGTGTTTCATGTGGAGCACGGAGCCAGGAGTCTTGGGGCCCGTTCTGAGTGTCAGGTGTTACGGCAGACGCCGCAGTGCAACTCCTTTTACGTCAATTCGCATGCAAACCGTGGTCACAAGCACAAACACATGCACACATGAAAGAGTGAAACATGAAAGAGTTCACGCATGCTGCAGACGGAATACCAGGCAAGTTGCTGTACGCACTCATTATCTCGTACTGTACTGCCAGGCTTTCTTTGGAAAACATCCTTTCACAGGCGTAACGTAGGCTTTCTGCTGGAAGCCCATGCTGAGACAATTACAATACCCTCTGATGACATCATCAGGGTTATAGAGTTGAAAAAAAAAGTCCTGTATTCTCATTGCCAAATGTTCTTTAAAGGATGTTACTTAACATAATAACATGGTACTGTACCGGAGAATGTAGCCATGATGTGTGTTCCAGGGCTTCACATAATACAGCCTCTATTAATCACAACGTGGGAACTCATTTTTTTTCTCTCTCTCTCTATGGCCACTCCGGGGCTCCGTAATTTTCTTTTGTACCGATGTCTCAATTGGGAGAATTTCATGCCAATCCGAGCCTTAGAAGTGCTCCAACTGTGAGTCACGTGAGTCAGTGGGGGGAAAATGAATGGGACTTTTACTTTCATTTTGTCACACTTGACAAAGCTCCTCCAGAGGCACGCAAGACATACAGCTGTTGTCATGGGCTGAGCAGCAATGAGAAAGAAAAAAAAAAACAGCGGAGTGAACCTTTTTCAGAAAAGCAAAACAAGCATGTTAGGCATCTGCATGTCTTCATTGGGACGACACACATTTTTGTTGCGTACTCTCAACACAATGCAATGCTTTAAATTGTCACTTGACATATGTTGTGATGAAAAGTCACAGGACTCTTTGGTCATCCCAAAGGAGACATATAAATGTGTTAAAGGTCCCACATGATGCTCATTTCCAGCTCTATATTTTTATTCTGGGACTCCACTCGAGCAGCTTTGCATGATTCACAGTTGAAAAAAGTCCTTATGTATCTCCTCCCGGCCCTTCATGCAGCCCCTCAGTTCCCCCCCCCCCTCCTCTGTCTGAAACAAGCTGTTTGAGACAAACTGAACAACCTCCAAACATTTGAAGAGTAGTTCCTGAGCAGAGCGCTCCAATAACTCAGACAGACTGAGCGGGTGGATGAGCTCGTCCCTGTACTTGGTGGGTGGTGCTGTGATCGGCGCAGATGACCTGCTGGGGGGGGCGTGGCTGTATAGTTGTGACATCACAACCTTACGGAAGTCCCGACGGCTCGTTTAAAGGCACAGTGTCTGAATACGGACCGAGCATTTTGATGCTTTCACAGTATTTATACAGCACCCAGAGCTGCTTTATAATCAAACAAGGACGTGGAGGTCTCACTGTCTACAATACGGGACCTTTAAAATGAATAAACTATGTAAGAGTTATTTTCAACAAAATCCCATGGCATAATTTAGTGCAAAGAACTCCTCTCACATTCACCAAAATTGTGACAGGAAATAATTCTACTGGTATACAAATCTGCTCATCGCGACATTTCCACTGAAAATAGATTTTGCTCCGAAATGTCGCTAAAGGCTGGTGGTGACGAGACCCTAACAATTCTTTTGACCAGGAAATAAAGGCAACTGAATGTTCATTGTGATGCATCATCTATTCAACGCAAGTCTCAGGTCAGGGAGCTCACGGAAATGAATAGAAACTAACTGCTGCTTGGAAGGTAGGATAAAGTTAGGGTACAGTTGGAAAACAGTAGTTAATGGGCTAAAACATACAAAATCGGTGGTATGGCCCTTTTTTTTAAATGCTGAAGAGGGATGTGTTTTGCAGCGATCTCGCATCCACAAATACAGATACCTGCGCACGTCTGACAGGCTCAGAGAGGTGTCCAAGCTTGGACTGTTCCTCTGGGTGTTATTATCTCCACACAGAGGCACACTGGGAGAATGTCTGAAAGCTGCTCCTAATCATGCCAAGTGTGACTAACCAACCCTGGCCACTGTCTCCTAAGGACACACACGTATTATACCTTCTGAGGGATGCACCGTTGCAAGCAGCCATTTAGTCGTCTGCCTGCTGTGATGTGTGGACCTATCTACTCCAGCAGGTACAGTATGCATGCTGTATAGGAAAAGGGCTACAGCAAGCCACGCACACACACACACACACACACACACACACACACACACACACACACTGCAAAGGACATGGTTTCTGTGATTGTTGTAAACAGCATTAAGTACAAGCAGATTGGGAGCAAGAGAAGTTCTAGGACACGCCGGGACCTTGCAGTAGTTTCGTGTCATTTAATGTGCCGTATGTAGAGACAAAAGACATCTTAATTCAAGGTCAACTTACTGGTCTCCTCACTGGCAGACGGATTTTGCATTTTAGTTGTCATAGAGATGGATCTGTTGCCATCACATGACGCGGAATCATTTGAATTGAATTGTGATGTACTCGTTTCGCCTTTTGGTCACAACAAGAAAACTAAAGGTATGCCTTCTCAGCCCGTGGATTCCAAATGATTTGAAAAAGCCCTTTACGCCTCTATTCAGTTAATCTTCTTTAAAGTAACACTTGAAGTTCATTAAAATGAAGAAATCACTATTACAGCCAGAGAGGCTTATTACGGGGACTGCCCATTGTTCCGACGGCCCGTTATTCCGAAACCCCAATAGTCCAAAAAATGTCCCATTGGACCGAAAGCACATTTGTCCGACAGCAAGTTATCCCAGAAGGCAACCCATTGGTCCGAAGGCCCATTTCACAGAAAATGCACACTTTCATTGCAGTTGTTTGTTCATAGCTAGTGGTCTCAAGGATTCAGCTGGTAGATTTAGTTAGCAAATGGCTGGGAATCCAATAGAATTCCTTTACAGTGCAATACAACACAAAATGCGGTGTTGGGACAGGTAGATGCTGACGTCTTTTCCGCTGTGGCCTCATTTGCACAAATGGCAGGCGTTCAAAAAAGACAGATTGATCTCATTTTGTTCCCAAGCCCATCCAAGAGCCCACGAGCCTCAAAGGCCACAAAATGATGCCGGTTGACTGCAACTCAACTGTGACCTGTTTTTTTTTTTTATCAAAAGAGTGGTGGTAGCCTAGCCTGCCACAGGGGACATAATGAACCGCACAGAACCAGCAAAAGGAACATTTCTCACATTGAGAATGAAAAGTGCTAGCTAGGCAGTTCACTTGCTAGCAACTTGTGTTGTATTTCAATTTTTCCTTTGTATTTCCTCTATATGTGTTGTGAAGTCTGCATGAAGTTTTTACGCAAATTAAAACATTTTCACCTCAATTCACACAACCCATGGCGAATTGGTGCCATCTTGCATCTTTCCATTGACTTTTCATGCAATCAAGCCACCACCGAAGTTCATTCTGCATTGGGCCTGTGCACGCCGTATGAATTCTGAGCAAACTTCAGATGACGTCCAACCATTTTTCGGAACTTTTTTTTTTGTTTTAATTTGTGAAAAGATTTCTAATGATGTCCTGACGTGAAGTTGCCATTCAAACTACAAATTGAAATACTTTTACGTGTTCGTAAAAGAACCCGCGAGCCTCACAGTTGCTTACTACCGCAAGGCAACCAAAGTGTGTTGCACTTACTCGTCCAACAATTCAAGTCCTCCAAACTAAACGACGAAAGAGATTGTTCGTCATTGCCCCCCCCAAAAAACGGCCCATATGCGTCGTTGTGGCGGCCTAGGGATTAAAGCACCGACCGCGAACCAGTTCCCTTCCAACTGGGGACCTTCCTTGCATGTCGTCCCCTCATTTCCTGTCACATCCATACCGTCAGCTATCTGATGAAAGCATAGTAAAGGATGACGTTGTTTGTCAGTATTACAAATGAGCAACAACTTTGAGCAGGCAAGCTGATACTGAGTCAGGTCGACTGCCAGACCTGCCATGCATAAAATACACTACAGTACGCGCTACATTATGGACTTGAAGTTTGAATCAGAAGAAAGAAGAGCTCAGGCCAATCTTAAACTGCTTCAATGCAGTGGATTACAGCTTTTAGCAATCCCCTTCCATATGGCCTGTCAGCCTTATCTCGGCTTTGACACAGAATGGAAGCAGCGTTCAAGAAGATGCGCCGACTGCTAATCATGACATATATTTTCCGGCTTTAGCTCAAAAGGGAACACGCTTAACGTAATATGTGATTTTATCATCGGCGTCAACGTGACTAGAAAAACACGCTCCCTTTCTTCAGCGACAAGCAGCTGACAGACAAACAGTGATTCCGTCAGGACTCTGACATCTACTACGCTGAGCATTATATTTCTCGTTTCGTCCGGGCCAAAGGACGGGGTCATTACATAATGGTGCAATTAGTGGGGTTTGGTATAAAAACAGGCTCAGGAAAGCACAGCGCCTGATAAGATGCCAATAAAGAGGGGAGGCACAGCATGTTAACGCCAGCATTGAGGGACATAAGCCCCCTTTTAGATTTGAAGAGAAACACTTAAAGACCAGCCATCGCAGCTACATCCTCTGCTGTTTTCATAAACTCGCAGCCACCCCGAGCTGTCCGTCCCCTCGCTGAGCCTGGAGCCAGGCCAGGCACAATATTGTTTCATTTCTCGCCGGGGCTCCGGAGGAAAGAGGCCTTTTCTCTCCCCCCACCCCATCCGCCTCAAACTCGCAGATCTACAAACTCAGCTCTTCTATCTCTGCTTTTATGCACTTGCAAGCAGACCTAACATCATCACGAAACTTACTCCAGGTCCACGTCAGGCTTTGCGAGCCCGTTTTTCTGTCATCGCCGAGTGCATGCGCTCAAGTTGGGAGTGCCACGAGCGGTCAGCTGGCTCCGCTCTTCACTTTGTTTGGACGAGCGGTGCTGGCAACAGTCGCCAGGCTCTGTCTTTTGTTTCCTGTTCCCCCCTCAGCATCCTGTTATCTGCTTTGCATGGAATAGCCTTGTCCTCAATAGCGCTGTTGTCCTGATTAAGCTCTAGCTGTCCAATTAGCTCTGCCTGCTCATGAGCTCCAGTGAAACGTTCTGAGAACCTGTTTCGGTAACACTTTTACTTGAGGAGCATGGTTCGGCATGGCAAGCAGATTATAGATCCAGCTGAAGCAGCGTTCTGTTTAGGCCCTAAAAAGATCGGTGACTATGACCCCCCCCCCCTCCAGACAACGGGAGCTGTTACCGGCCAGTGTAGATGTTAAAATTAGAGATACATATGTAACTACGGTTCCAGGAATTGAAATGTAAATATCTGGGAATTAAAGGTCCGATATGTCCGAGAGACAAAGTGAAAGGGATGGGAGCATCAGCGTTTGCAGGGTATGGCCTACCGTGGGGGTAGGGGAGAGGGGTCGGTTCAGAATGCAACCAACTGAATGACCCATATGCGTCGTTGTGGCGGCCTAGGGATTAAGGCGCCGACCATGAACCAGTTCCCTTCCGACTGGGGCCCTTTCTTGCCATGCCCCGTCTCTCTCCCCTCATTTCCTGTCATGTCCAGACTGTTAGCTATCTGCTAAAAGCATAAAATGCCAAAGAAAAAACACCCACACAAGCATTTTCTGATCTGTCGCCACTATCACTATCAGCAGTTTGCTAATTGTTTGTTTTTGCCTAATGAGGCAAATGTAATGTATTACAAATGAGCAATGATTCATATGATATCTGTCACATCTTGGGTTAAAGGGGAACTCCGCCAATTTAACCATTTAACACTGAATTTCCCTCAGAATTTCTTCTTCTTCATCATCTTCAAGCTGAAGTTTGAAATCTGGGGGTGAAAGAAGTAAGCCTACCAGACCTCTGTAGCTCCTCACCTCAGCTTGGGGCTACGTTAGCCGCTACTGACATAGCACACCAGAATATTTTCGACCAAACTCTCGGCGGTCGAGTCGCGCCGTTGCTGCGTCCTGGGCTTAGCTCCGCCCGAGACGATTGTGATTGGTTTAAGGAAATACAAACAAGGCAGAGCGTTATTTTCTCCCTATCCCAGAATGATAATGGGTTGAGCCAGAACGTTTCTCCAAGGTGGGGAGAATTCGCCCCAATGAGGACAGTCTGAACACTTCAAGTACTGCACAACATAAGTGTGAAATTATCGGTCCCATCTGATTCATATTATTGCAAATTTGATGTGTGTGTGTGTGTGTGTGATGGCCATGTTTCACGATTTTATGACAGATGAATCAATAATGCAACTTATCATTAGTTGCAGCCCCAATACAATATTTCTGCGAAACATTCACTACATGATCACTTTTAGTAACCGGTTGAAATTCGGTTATAAGCAGTGCTTAAATTGGGCCCGACAATGTCCTACGTCATCATCTCATCATATACGTAGTGTAACTCCAGGCTCTATGCAGCCCTCTGAGCTCTGGGCCTCACTGGTTCCTTAAATAGCTGAAGAAAAAGCTGTTTTAAAGAGCCTACTGTCTGGCCTCAGTCCAATTTATACAGAAGTTGAGATCCACCCAACATGTGGGAGTGGACTAAAGTGTTTTCAGTGCTATATTCTTCATATCTATGCAACCAATGTGTTTATGATCGAAATTATGCAATTTACATGTTTACAAGAGCACAAAGTCCTTCATAGACCTGGCCTCTTTTGCTTTTAACAAAAGTTTCTTCTGTGTACCCACCACAGTCTCACAAAACCTTGTGGGAAGCACTGCGCAGAGCCTACAAAACAAATCCCAATTTAACCCCTGGTTATAGTCGACTGATGTCTGGAAACCTGCCACCGTAGGAGCGGCGGTTACATAAGCCAGTTCACGTGAAGTAAGTGTTTCATTCAAACGCTCAAAACACACACTGGCAAGGCTGAGCCTCCTCTGGACAAGATGTTCTGCACATCGAGGTCGCAGAGAGAGCACTTTCTTTACCCGCATTCAAGTATTTCCAATTCATGAAACGGTCGCATCACGTCATAAACTAAGGTGAGGGAACAGGGAAAACATATTTAAAGGGGACCTATTATGGTCATTTCCAGCTCTATGCCTTCATTCTGGGACACCACTAGAGCAGCTTTGCGTGATTCACAGATCAAATAAGTCCTTGTTCATCTTATTGTGGCCCTTCATGCAGCCCCTCAGTTCACCCTCGGTCTGAAACAATCCGTTTGAGCTCCAAGGCCCGCCTCCCTGAAAGCCCTCTTTCTTCTGATTGGCCGATGGCCTGCAGCCCACGAGGGGGCAGGGACACGCCTCTGAGCCCTGAGCACAGCGGCATCGCTTCATGCTTAGCTTGGAAAATAGAGATATGGGGCACCGAATTTGATGAACTTGCTGTTTATGAGACCACAAATGAGACAAAAAGTGGGTTGGAAAAACGACAGATGGTTTTCTGGGGACCGGGCCTCACCGATTACTGTACAAAAACACACAACTTTATTCACTGATTTTGGTGAAACTCCATCATTTGACGTCCTCCGGCTGCTCTGCCTCGACTCTCGCTGATTTGCGGAGTTCCCTGATGGACCGCAAGCTTTAGAAAGCAACCGCTAACGGCTGCTAACTGTAGCCGCCGTTAGCTCAGCTCGCTCTGAGCACCAGGGGGAGTGTTGGTGTTTACACCGCCAGCGCAGGAGCCTTGGACCGCCGTGAGTAGGAGGAGGTTTTCAGTCCCGGGCTCCGAGAGTCAGATGGTTGGAGTTGGCTAACTAAGAGCACAGATATAGATATATATATATATATATCCATGGCTAAGAGGGCTGCTAAGATGCACAGCTAACTCGCTAACGGCAGCTACAGTTAGCAGTAGTAGCGATTACTTTAGCATCAAGTAAAGCCATCTGTCCATGTAATATGAACAATAGGAATATCCAACATTGTGACACTGTGTATATGACCGGAACATAAGGAAAAGCAAACAGAAAAGGGGTTAAAGGGCAACCCCGTCTTTGACTCGCCCCCGCAAGTTTAAACCGAGGAGAGCTGACGCAGTGGTGTTGCTCTATATAATAATAACGTTTTTTAATCTCGAAAACCAAACATTAACGAGTGCTTCACACTAAACAACCGATAAAATATATAGCGATATGTCAATATATAGTAATAATTCGAAACGTGTAATGATTCTCCTTGTTTTTCACCATTTTGCGTCTCAGACACACCCTACTGTCTGGTCTTCTGGTCGTCCCCTGCAGGACACACGTAACACATGAACACACCAACAGATTAGTTTTGTTTGTGCTTGTTTATTTCACGTTTGTGCTCACTTTCCTCGTAGATTATTGTTTTGGATGACCCCCCCCCCCCCCTTCCTTTCTGTCTGCGTGAGCCTCTTGAGCTCAGACACCCACAGTCCCTGTTGCTGGCTGACAGTAGCCGGGTTCCCGTTCTTGTATTTTTATGCAAATGACGCCGGCTCGAATGAGGAACGCTGAATTGAAGCCGCATGTTGAAAATTAAAATTTAGGGGGAAAGTGCTCAAGTTTCTAAAGTTGCTTAAGGCTAAAAAAGAAAAAAAAAGAAAAAATACCCAACACATTTATAATGCTAAATTGAAATAGAGATGACATTTGTCAAATACAGTGACTTACAGAACGTTTGGCACATTCAGTGTGATGAATAGCTTAACGGCTGTTTATGACAGCTAAAAAAAAGTGGCTTTGGACTCAACTTCGCGAAACCTCCCTGTAATGTATTTATAAGTGGATGCCTTTGTTCGTCTCTCTGGACTGCGTGTGAAACGTGGCTGTAAAAAAAAAAAAACACTGGCTGCCTCCTGACATGAGTGTGTTTTTGACAGTCGGGGAGCTCGTTTGGATTCCTCAACTCGGTCGCGTCATTTTCTGTGACATAACGACGCTCATTACGGAGCTTGAGACGGCCCAGGCATCAGGCGGCGGGAGGGAAGAAGGCGAGCGAACTGCGTTGCCTTCAAAGTCGGCGGAAAATGATCTGTGGCGGGTTGAAACAAGCGCAGCGTTTTTTGTGATAAGGCGGAGTGCCGCTGGGTATTAAGTAGCCTCGCTCGGGATTCCAGGCCGGGGAGAATCTGCGCTTCGCCGACTGAGCTCGACTCCAAGTGGTCGCCTCGGTCCGGAAGGGCCCTCACCGCTGGTACCCCACTGCTGCACATGTGCGAAAATGTTTCACTACAGTGACTGTGACGACCCAGTCTGCCCGCCGCCGGGCTTGTGTGGCTGCTTTCCGGAGGTGGGCGTGGCCGAGGCTCATCAGCCACATTGGCGACACCTGGGCCCGGTGTGCCGGTGCTCCTTCAAAAACCCTCTTGGAGCTCAGTTGCTTGATCGCTCTCCTCCCTGAGACACCCGCTTGGTTTTTGCTTTGACGTTTGGGCCACACAACGCTCCCCTCCCCTCCCCTCCCCTCCCCTCCCGGTCTTGCTGAGTACACATGGTTAGGAGAAGTACTTTTCCAGTTTATGGATCATGCGTCAAAATAACGGCCTTACCGGGCCCCTGAAAAGGCCAGGCCTGGTTGCACCCAGCATATACAGGCCATGGTTAGGCCACGGCAGGGCCCCATTAAACATCATACTGGATGTGACTGCCCCCGTGTCTAAAGTGGGAGTGAAGTGGGTCATCAGCCGCACTGGCGCAACACCTGTGTGCCCCCCTGGAGCTTGGTGTCTCACCCATTTGGCTTTTGGTTGACGTTTGGTTCGTGTTGCAGCGCCACACAGCGTTGCACCCACACACTCCTACTCCTACACCGCTGCTATTCACAAACATTCCGAGGATGCTCTCGGAGGGCTCCTAACTTCAGCCGAAAAATGGTGTGATTCGGGACAGAAACTTTTACCTTAGTGAGGAGGTGCGGTTGGGCCTCTTAAAAGCCCCCCCCCCCCCTCCTCAAACTCCCTAACAGTTGTTCTCTCGAGGGCCACGATGCTTTGTGAATCACTTTCATCTTTACCAGGATCTAGTCTTAAATGTAAGGGGGAAATTCTTAGAAAACATAATTCTAAGAACTTTGTGCTGGGAAGCTTTATGAATGCGGGCCCAGATCTTACTGATTAAACACGGTTAGGTTTAAGTTTTCCTTTTTATGTTACCCCCCCCCCCCCCTTTTTTTTTTATTGATGCATCATTTGTTAATTGGCTTGGTTGTGTGTCATGACTTTTGCTTGCTCCTCTTGGCAATGACAATGGCCATTTTATCCATACAGCACATTTCATTCCAAGTAAACTCAATTTGGCGCTTTAGACAACACGTAAAAGATCTAGGTATAACCGTGAGAATATAACATAGGCGACATAAACGTAAGAATATAAGCAAAATGCGGAAAGCGAATCGTACACCCCACGCGTGTTTACACACCGAGAGGCAGCACAATCAAATGGAAACCTCGACGTTTGGTCGCGCTCATCGTGTACAGCGTGCGCCGCGCCGCACATCAGTCAAGTCAAGTGAAAAGCTTCCAAATGATCGGCGCGAGCGCATGAACACGCAAATGCCACGCATTCAAAGCAAATACCAGCAGGGTGTCCAGTGTCCGGAGAACTCATTAGAATATCTTTGTCATTTTGTGATAATTCCACATCTCTCTCTCTCTCTCTTTTTTTTCCCCCCCTTTACAAGTAGGGCTGGTTGACTCATTTTCATGCTTCATTTATGATTTGAAAACAGCCAGCAAAGCCCCTGTAAATCCCTCCATTCTGTCAGCGAGTGACTCACACTGACTCGACAGCACACTTCATTTGGTGATCATCTTGGCCATCATTACAGGCCAAACAAACAAACGCCACAGTGTAATGGATTAGATATGCAGCGAAAAACTGGGCCAAGTGGGGCGGGTGGAGTTTGTGTTTGAGCGGACGCAGGGTGGGTGGGTTGGTTGGTTGGGGGTGTGTTGAGAGATGCTGTGATGTGGCATAACGGCGGTGGAGGAAAAAAAAAAGAAATCCTTTTTGAAGGTGTCAGAGTGGTGGACAAATTAGAAACCAAGACAACTCCATCCCATCCGATTCTGTTGGGAGACAAAAGGAACATTAAGTGATGCAGATTAACATCGCGCTCGGCCGGAGTAATAACCATGATCAAAGATGGAGAAATGGGGCTTTTGGAAACATCTCCACTTAACTCCCGCAACAAAAAAACCCCCAAAAAACTGGGGGGTCGTACAGCTGTCACCCCCCCCCCCCCTTTCTCCTTTTATATGTGTTCCCCTCCCCGATCCTCCGATGCCAGAAGCACACAATGCATACTGGAGCCCTGAGGAATAGTGCATCAGCTCAGCGCCAAAGCAGAAGCAGGAAAAAAAAAAAAAAATTAAAAAACAACAACAACAACAACCAGGCGGTGGGAAGGAGATTAACATACAACACGGCAGAGAGAAAAGAGCCCCATTCATCAAACATACAGAATTTGCTGCACTAAAGCAGCAGACAAGCACACTGTACAAGCAGCGGCGCGCGCTGCATACAGTATGAACACCAAAGTGCTTAAAGTGTACACTGTGGATACAGCCGTGCACATATAGGGAGGAAGAAGAAGAAGAAGAAGAAGCTTATATTTGGGAGAAATAAAAAGATGTCGCGCTGTCTTTACTTCCTGTAATTTACCCAACAGACTCAGGTTCTTTGGTTAAAGTAGCACTTTTGATTATGTTGTAGAGACCAAAAAAAACGCATGGCTTCATGACGTGTTGCAGTACGTGAGCAAGGAACACTTCAACATTTTGGGGTTCAGCTTGTGGGGGATTAATATCAGTTTTGCCTCTTGGTTCTGGAGGCTGGTATGGGACATTCTTGCTTTGCGCAGGGCCTGGAGGTGTGGGGAGGCGGCTAGGTTCCACCAACTGAGGCGGGAATATGCTCCCTTGCGGAATGCGGCATGGTGGCGCAGTGGTTGGCGCTGTCGCACGGGAGGTAAAGCTGGTTAGAGCGGGTTGGGGGTTCGATCCCCGGCTGCCCCCGTCACGTCGAAGTGTCCTCGAGCAAGACACTGAGCCCTAAGCTGCTCCCGATGGAGACCGGCACCTTGCATGGCAGCTCGGTCGCCATCGGTGTGCGAATGGGTGAATGAGACTTAGCTGTAAGGCGCTTTGGGAACTGTGAAGGTTGAAAACTGCTATATAAGTGAGATCATTCACCATTTAACGCGGAAGTTGTCTTATTTCTACGTGTTCTTAATGTTAGCCACTGGTAGTCTAGGATACTTGGATACTGACCTTCATCGTAGTTTGCCAACCACGGCTCAGCTAACTGCATATTAAAGAACACATTTGCATCATGAGGGTTTCCTTCAACCTAACTTTCAACTCTCAAGCAATGTATGCTAACATGCTGCTCATGCTTCTTTGGACGTTTTAGTGGAGCGGCACATTCAATCATTCTTTCAAGGCACAAGAACTCAATTCTAACGTGGTATGAATATAAAAAAGTGTTTAAATTCAAACTAGAAATCAGTAAAACCAGAAAAATGACAAAATTTGATGATCCCGCTCAATTACTCCATGTCCAGGGCTGCTGTGGACAACTTTGTAACATGGTGCGAGCAGAACCACCTGCAGCTCAATGTGACAAAGACAAAGGAGCTGACTGTGGATCTGAGGAGGACCGAGGCGCCGATGACCCCTGTTTCCGTCCAGGGGGTCAGTGTGGACATTGTAGAGGATTACAAGTACCTGGGAGTTCACATTGACAATAAACTGAACTGGGCGGTGAACACTAACGCCCTCTACAGGAAGGGCCAGAGCCGTCTCGACTGAAGCCCTTCAACATCTGCCGGACTATGCTGAGGATGTTTTATGAGTCTGTGGTGGCCAGTGCTATCCTCTCATGCTGTTGCATGCTGGGGGCAGCAGGCTGAGGGTGGCGGACTCCAACAGACTAAACAAACTGATCCGCAAGGCCAGTGACGTTTGTGGGGGGGTGGAGCTGGACTCTCTGACGGTGGTGTCAGAGAGGAGGATGCTGTCTCACATCCTCTCCGTGACGTACTGGTCGGACACAAGAGCAGCTTCAGTGGGAGATTCATTCCTCCCAAATACACGACGGAGCGCCACAGGAAATGATTCCTGCCTGTGGCCATCAAACTGTTCAACTATATATACATATATATATATATATATATATATATATATATACAGTGCTGTTGTATATATTTTTTACTTTTATTTTTCACTTCACACAATATTGTAAATGTGTATATTTTTATTTTCTATTTCTCCTTTTATTTCTAAATTTACGCTGCTTTCTAGTCTTGAATGGGAGCACCAGTACTGTACACCCCCCCCCCCCCCCCCCCAGGGATCAATAAAGTATTTCATTAGCAAACTGGTGCGACCACTGAATGCATTTGAACAAAACCTTAAAGTGTACGTTTATGGGAAAAACCCGCTAGCTCATGCTATTGCTAACATGGTACATGTTCATGCCTCTCTTTTCAAGCATTTGAAAGCAGTTTACTGAGATCACTGTACACAGCACAATCAGCTGGAGCAGCAGCATCTTCCTGAGAGGCCCAAAATGCTAAAGACAGACTCTACAGTGTCCGACGGATGGGTGAGGTAGTGCAGGTGAAGTATGCAAATGCTGCTGAAAATAATGCTGCACTGGCACAGGATGAACTAAACAGCACAATGGATCATCATTCTCATTTTCGCCCCCAAGAAGCGGGGCGCAGGCAGCTCTGCCGCTTGAGCCCAGTGACTCATAATCCATGTCGTCTTTCATTTAGCGGGAAGAGCAGTTGGCGTATTGCGATATGGAAATAAGAGGAGCTGATCAAAGCTCCCCTTCCCTGGATGAGCTCCTCATCCGTCTCTCCAAGGACTCCCAGCCTGCCAAGCGCAGCAGCTCCTAATACAGACGTTTCGGCGCTCATGCCCAACCACCCGCCATCATTAAAATTTCATACTGACACGCGGCACACACACACATTCCTGCGAGCCCTACAGGCTCCAGCGTATCCACCTGACTGACTCCAATGCTCCCCCACCCCACTCCTCGCTCCAGTCGGCTGATTGGACTGGTCTGAGGTCTGAGGAGAGATGCGTATCAGCGGATGACTGATTTATTAGGGCAGCATTGAGAGTGAGAGTGATGGCGGTAGTGAAGCAGGAGGTCCACATTTAGATATTTATCAGCTGATCCCCAGCTCGTCTCATGCCTGCGAGAATCTGAAGGCGCGTCGAGAGGCTGTGCAGGGAGTCGGCAGGAGGGTGGAGGACATATTTTAACTTTCTGAATGACTAAAAAAGCCGCAAACTGAACTCCACACAGCCAGATGCAACATTTTAACACTGATAAACACTCATCTATCGTCAGCATATTGAGTTTTTCGGCTGAAGTATAATCAGAACGGATAAAAAGATACCTTTTAATTCACATTTATCAGACTTCCACGAATGAATCACTATCTAATTTATAGCACAGCATGATATGCATTGATCCAGGACATGCTGGCTGCCCTTCATGTTCTTGACACACACATTTATGTCAAAGAAAAGGGCATGTTTTGTTTTTTCTTTTCAATTCTACATATTTAATGAAGTAATTTTACTGCTTTGGGACTGTTTTTTAAAGATAAAAGTTTTATAGAAATCTGACTCTCCTTTCAAAAGTTACGTAGTCTCACCTTAAACCTGCTATAACTGTCTTTTTTGTTGTGCCGACTCCTGAGGGAAATATCTGGCTCTTTAGCAGCCAAACGCTCCACTATGTTCACCAGCTAGCTGCTAACTGTGTCTGCCTGCTGTTTGGTGCCGAGCAGTTTGTGTGCAGTGGGGGTTTTAAGAGCTTTTTTGCTGGCAAAACTGTCAAATTGCGGGCCAGACAGCTAAACAGTGAGCTGAACCTCACTACACTAAGCTCCTCCGGGGAGCTGCAGACTCAGGTGATAATTCTCTGCCGGTTCATAGCCAGATAACGGACGACGTAGTCGTCGTACCTTTCAATCGCAACATGAGATTCAGTAATAAAGATAACAGAATCACAAGTCTCATAGCTGCTACACCGAGACAAGACCTATTTTGTCTCTCTCACAAAGCGACCTTTCATCAGTGCAAGTGTGTTTTTCAGCTTGTGACCTCTCGAGATGTCACCGTCCTTCCTCACACTCCAGCCGGGGACCTCCACGCCAGTCTCTCCAGCTGCTGTGCGACCGGCGCGTTGAGAAAAAGGTTGTTTTCTGCCAGCATTGATTGACATTATCTCCATGTAAATTCCAAACCCGGGGCGGCAGAGGCACGTGGCGCCCTTGCTGGTTGTATTTGGAGATGGGGGGGGGGGGGGGGGGGGGGGGCACCTGGATGAAAACGCATCACGGCACCCAGAGAGGCGCTCCATCCTCCTGTACGTCGTTACTCAGGCACGGCATGGAGAACAAGCGCCGAGACGCCTCCGGTCCTATTGTCATTCAGCTGCAGCGTCGGGACAGGGGTGGGGGTGGGTGGGGGTTGCCAAGGCTAAATTTGTGTCATCTGCCAAAACTCTGTTCTAGCACGATACACCCCGTTAAACCAAACTTGACTGGAAACAATTGATTTTGCCCATCTTCACAGAAAGCAGCGGGGGAAGTTGGAAGCAACGAAGGGACATGAGAAAAGGAATGTTAAATAGAAAAGGCTCTGCCCCCCCCCCCCCCCCCCACTCTCATGCTTCACACTTGTAGATTTGATGCGGCTCTGTTCTGCGCGGGAGACACATAAGAAATCAACCTGACATGTACAAAGGCAGCTGTATCAGGTGTGAGGGGGAAGGTTTGGTGAATTTAGTGGAGGATGGATGTCAGAACGGCTGCGGGATGATAATTTAGCAACCACACAGTGCCTGCCGAAAACTCCGGGGGTAAAATATTTACTGTGCTGTGATGCACAGTGATAGCCAATGTGCCCATAAATAAAAAGATCTCGTGTGTTATTACTGCGGTCAAGGCCGTCCATACAATCCCAGTCGTGTCCTAGGGATTTTTGGGGGGGATTTGCAGGCTCTAGCAATGTGTGGGGGTGGAGGGGTTACCCACCATCAATCCACTATCAAGGGTAATTTATAGTCTGATTCCAGTATTACTAGACTCAGTATTGTATATTTAACATTACAGCAAAAAAAAAAAAAAGCATGTGTTTTCCCACATGTATATTTTCACATGAAATATAAGACATTTCATACACAAGCATGGTGCAGAAACAAGTACATGGCATGCATTCAACATTTTCCTTAAAGTAAAAGTACATCATTTTTATGTTGCAGCTGGTAAAGGTGGAGCTAATCTTAATTACATATGTGTGTGTCCCAAGGTATCAGCAAAGTCTCATCTTCATCCATAATTATTGCTTTCTGTAGCGACGCCACCATTACGGAAGTGACACATTTGAACTAAACGCATTTACGCAGACAGCGAAAATGCAGATATTTGGCTTATCATGATCGCCAACTGCCCCGTCTAACATAAAATTAGCCTTATGTGAATTATGACGC